>NC_057712.1:6058349-6118572 GCF_004010195.1 Chiloscyllium plagiosum | reverse complement strand
GCTGACTGATCACGCAGAGCTGACCGATCACACAGAGCTGACCGATCACACAGAGCTGATTGATCACGCAGAGCTGATTGATCACAACACAGAGCTGGCTGATCCCACAGAGCTGGCTGACCACACAGAGCTGGCTGATCCCACAGAGCTGGCTGACCACACAGAGCTGGCTGACCACACAGAGCTGGCTGATCCCACAGAGCTGGCTGACCACACAGAGCTGGCTGATCCCACAGAGCTGGCTGACCACACAGAGCTGGCTGATCCCACAGAGCTGGCTGACCACACAGAGCTGGCTGATCCCACAGAGCTGGCTGACCACACAGAGCTGGCTGATCCCACAGAGCTGGCTGACCACACAGAGCTGGCTGATCCCACAGAGCTGGCTGACCACACAGAGCTGGCTGATCCCACAGAGCTGGCTGACCACACAGAGCTGGCTGATCCCACAGAGCTGGCTGACCACACAGAGCTGGCTGATCCCACAGAGCTGGCTGACCACACAGAGCTGGCTGATCCCACAGAGCTGGCTGACCACACAGAGCTGGCTGATCCCACAGAGCTGGCTGACCACACAGAGCTGGCTGATCCCACAGAGCTGGCTGACCACACAGAGCTGGCTGATCCCACAGAGCTGGCTGACCACACAGAGCTGGCTGATCCCACAGAGCTGGCTGACCACACAGAGCTGGCTGATCCCACAGAGCTGGCTGACCACACAGAGCTGGCTGATCCCACAGAGCTGGCTGACCACACAGAGCTGGCTGATCCCACAGAGCTGGCTGACCACACAGAGCTGGCTGACCACACAGAGCTGGCTGATCCCACAGAGCTGGCTGACCACACAGAGCTGGCTGATCCCACAGAGCTGGCTGACCACACAGAGCTGGCTGATCCCACAGAGCTGGCTGACCACACAGAGCTGGCTGATCCCACAGAGCTGGCTGACCACACAGAGCTGGCTGATCCCACAGAGCTGGCTGACCACACAGAGCTGGCTGATCCCACAGAGCTGGCTGACCACACAGAGCTGGCTGATCCCACAGAGCTGGCTGACCACACAGAGCTGGCTGATCCCACAGAGCTGGCTGACCACACAGAGCTGGCTGATCCCACAGAGCTGGCTGACCACACAGAGCTGGCTGATCCCACAGAGCTGGCTGACCACACAGAGCTGGCTGATCCCACAGAGCTGGCTGACCACACAGAGCTGGCTGATCCCACAGAGCTGGCTGACCACACAGAGCTGGCTGATCCCACAGAGCTGGCTGACCACACAGAGCTGGCTGATCCCACAGAGCTGGCTGACCACACAGAGCTGGCTGATCCCACAGAGCTGGCTGACCACACAGAGCTGGCTGATCCCACAGAGCTGGCTGACCACACAGAGCTGGCTGATCCCACAGAGCTGGCTGACCACACAGAGCTGGCTGACCACACAGAGCTGGCTGATCCCACAGAGCTGGCTGACCACACAGAGCTGGCTGATCCCACAGAGCTGGCTGACCACACAGAGCTGGCTGATCCCACAGAGCTGGCTGACCACACAGAGCTGGCTGATCCCACAGAGCTGGCTGACCACACAGAGCTGGCTGATCCCACAGAGCTGGCTGACCACACAGAGCTGGCTGATCCCACAGAGCTGGCTGACCACACAGAGCTGGCTGATCCCACAGAGCTGGCTGACCACACAGAGCTGGCTGATCCCACAGAGCTGGCTGACCACACAGAGCTGGCTGATCCCACAGAGCTGGCTGACCACACAGAGCTGGCTGATCCCACAGAGCTGGCTGACCACACAGAGCTGGCTGATCCCACAGAGCTGGCTGACCACACAGAGCTGGCTGATCCCACAGAGCTGGCTGACCACACAGAGCTGGCTGATCCCACAGAGCTGGCTGACCACACAGAGCTGGCTGATCCCACAGAGCTGGCTGACCACACAGAGCTGGCTGATCCCACAGAGCTGGCTGACCACACAGAGCTGGCTGATCCCACAGAGCTGGCTGACCACACAGAGCTGGCTGATCCCACAGAGCTGGCTGACCACACAGAGCTGGCTGACCACACAGAGCTGGCTGATCCCACAGAGCTGGCTGACCACACAGAGCTGGCTGATCCCACAGAGCTGGCTGACCACACAGAGCTGGCTGATCCCACAGAGCTGGCTGACCACACAGAGCTGGCTGATCCCACAGAGCTGGCTGACCACACAGAGCTGGCTGATCCCACAGAGCTGGCTGACCACACAGAGCTGGCTGATCCCACAGAGCTGGCTGACCACACAGAGCTGGCTGATCCCACAGAGCTGGCTGACCACACAGAGCTGGCTGATCCCACAGAGCTGGCTGACCACACAGAGCTGGCTGATCCCACAGAGCTGGCTGACCACACAGAGCTGGCTGATCCCACAGAGCTGGCTGACCACACAGAGCTGGCTGATCCCACAGAGCTGGCTGACCACACAGAGCTGGCTGATCCCACAGAGCTGGCTGACCACACAGAGCTGGCTGATCCCACAGAGCTGGCTGACCACACAGAGCTGGCTGATCCCACAGAGCTGGCTGACCACACAGAGCTGGCTGATCCCACAGAGCTGGCTGACCACACAGAGCTGGCTGATCCCACAGAGCTGGCTGACCACACAGAGCTGGCTGATCCCACAGAGCTGGCTGACCACACAGAGCTGGCTGACCACACAGAGCTGGCTGATCCCACAGAGCTGGCTGATCCCACAGAGCTGGCTGACCACACAGAGCTGGCTGACTACACAGAGCTGACTGGTCACACAGAGCTGATGGATCTTTGATTTAAAATGGTTGGGCTACAATTCTGGCTAAAACTGACCTGAAAATGGGAAGTGAATGCCATCCGACAGTGTGCCACCTGCGAACATCTGTTCTTCCTGCACGAATGCCTGGGGAACAGGTGCTATCTAAATGTGTTCAATACAAACCTCCCCTTAACACCCCACTAGCCATAAGAATCGCAGAGCAAAATGGCCACAGAATGGGAAGAAAAATGATTAATGATGCCCACAACAGATGCCATAAATACAACCGGGAAATTTTGCATCAAAAATTTTTACTCAGTCATTCGACAGACACAGTATAACAAGCCATAGATATTAGACAGCGACAAACACAGAAAATGAAATAAACTCGGTCTGCAGATAAACTAGACAAACTTACACAAAGTAACAACAATGACAACACAGAAGCATGGATAAAAAAAACTTATCTGACCGATCCTTAACAGACACTGAAAAAGCCATCTTAGTAAGAGGATTAAATTACACCTTCCAGGGTGCGGACAAGAAAGATTTCTTAGCAGCATTAGAAACAACACTAAAAGACAACCAACTCACAGAAGAAACCTAGCAAACTGTCAGACAGGTAGTTGCACCAACGTTAAGCAGGAAAAAGGAAGTAAACACACTCAATACACAAGAAAGGAAAACACTTGAAAAACTAAAAAAAATAAAAACATTGTTACCCTACCTGCGGATGCTTGACAGTCATTCTAAATTGAAGAGACTACATTGAAAAAGCAAACACACTACTTACAGATACCAACACTTACCAACAAGTGGCGATAGACACGAGCCCACAATTAAAGAACCGAATCACAGCCTTACTCAAAAACCTTCAGAAATCTGGAGAAATAAATAAGACCGACTTCCAAAAAATGAAACCAGATGGATTCAACACACCAAGTTTCTACAGATTACCCAAAATTCACAAACCAGGAGCCGCCCTCAGACCCATAGTCTCACTACCTGGAACACCAACTTATAGACTGGCCAAGGAGCTACACAAAAGACTAAAACACTTAGCGGAAGATTCACGCCACTCCATCCACTCCACCCAAGAATTCCTGAGGACCATCAAAGACACTAAGATAGAAGAGGACGAAATAGTGGTCTCCTTTGATGTAACAGCCCTGTTTACATTAATCAACATTAACCTGATCAAGGAAACACTGACTACACCATTAGAAGACCGAAAGACACATACACCAAACACCACCAACTTCATCAGCAAGGACAGTATCATCAAGCTAGTGGACCTTACCACCCACTTCACCTTCAATAACAAAACCTACAGACAAATCAACCGGACGCCCATGGGATCTCTGAGATCAGGGTTCTTAGCAGAGACAGTAATGCAGAGACTCGAACAAACAGCTCTGCCAACCATCCAACCCAAACTTTGAGTCCGCTATGTGGATGACACCTTTGTAATCACTAGATGAAACAAATTAGAGAAACCTTGAAGACCATCAATAATATCCTTCCTGGCATAAAACTCACTAAAGAGGAAGAAAACAACAACAAACTGCCATTCCCAGATGTCACGGTAGAGCAAACAGCCAATGGGGAACTTCAAACCAGCATCTACAGGAAAACAACACATACAGACCAAATATTGAACTACAGAAGCAATCATCCCAACACCCACAAACGACGCTGCATCAGAACATTGTTCCAATGAGCCAACACACACTGCAGCACAGAGGAACTACATAGAGCAGAGGAAAATCTCCTATACTGTGTATTCAAAAAGAATGGGTACCCAATGAACACAGCATGCTGATTTCTCAGCAATCAACCCCAACAAGCAGACAAAACATGTCCAGAAACCTTAGCCACTCTCCCCTACATCAAAGACATCTCGGATATGACTGCCAGACTACTCAGACCGAGGAGCAGGAAAATCGACAGGAATGAGGCAGGGAGCCTCTGAGGTGGAGGGATAAATGGGAGGGGAGTGTGTGGCTGGGGAGATTGTAGCCTAGAGTACAATAGGTGGATGGAGGTGGGGATGAAGTGATAGATCGGAACAGGTTGGAACTGGGGTGAGGAAATGTGGAAACTGGTAAAGTCCACATTGATGCCCTGAGGTTGAAGTGTTCCGAGGTGAAAGATGAGGCGTTCTTCCTCCAGGCATCAGGTGGTGAGGGAGCAGCGGTGGAGGAGGCCCAGGACCAGCATGTCATAGGCAGAGTGGGAGGGTGAGTTGAAATGTTCAGCCACGGGGCGGTGGGGTTGGTTGGTGCAGATGTCCCAGAGATGTTCCCTAAAGCGCTCTGTGATAAGGCGTCCAGTCTCCCCAATGTAGAGGAGACCGCATCGGGAGCAACGGATACAATGAATGACATTGGTGGATATGCAGGTAAAACTTTGATGGATGTGGAAGGCTGCTTTGGGACCTTGGATGGAATTGAGGGAGGAGGTGTGGGCACTGGTTTTGCAATGTCTGTGGTGGTAGGGGAAGGTGCCAAGAGGGGAAGGTCGCTTGTTGGGCATGGACCTGACCAGGTAGTCACAGAGGGAAAGGTCTTTGTGGAAAGCGGAAAAGGGTGGAGAGGGAAATATATCCCTGGTGGTGGGTTCTGTTTGGAGGTGGCGGAAATGTCGGTGGATGATGCAGTTTATGTGGAGGTTGGTAAGGTGGAAGGTGAGGACCAGGGAGGTTCTGTCCTTGTTGCGGTTGGAGGGGTGGGTTTGAGGGCAGAGGTGTGGGACATGGATAAGATGCATGGAAGGGCATCTTCAACCATATGGGAAGGGAAATTACCTCCACACTTGAAACTCTTCCTCCCTTTGGACCCAACCCTCCTCTCTCTGTGGCAAATTTCACTGTCCTCTTACACCAAGATCTAATAGCTCCTCTTCCTACCAGATCCAATAGTCCCCACTGACCCTAGCTGAGTCTAAACTTTCAATCACTTACCTGGTACCTTTCCTATTTTGTGTTTAGCACCCTACCCTGGTACTCACATCATACCCTCCTGGCACCATAACCATCTGGGATCCTACTTACTTGGCATAGTACTTACCTAGAAGCCAGGTACCCTACTTACTTGCCATCCTAACCACCTGGACACCCTACTCATTTAGCACCCTAGCTCCACACTTACCCTGCATATCCTTTCACAGGCCCTATCAAAGTGGCTGTCTATGTTAATGGATGTTGAAATCACTTAGTAATGTGACTAAAGCCCTGAAAAAGGCAGTAGATATCTGGCATGGTTTGACCTCCCTTGACCATTCTTCACGATGAAGGAGCTGTTAGATTTAACATACCGTCCACATTTCTGAAGAAACCGTGATTGGAATCTCCTGTCAGAAAAGTGGAGCTTGTTGTCAACGTGAGAAGATAAGAGCAGAATGGCAATTGGAGTGTGATTGCCCTCCTCAGATAATCTGACCTACTGAGCAAGGCTATCTTTTGCCAGTCCTGGTTAGAGGGCTATTTCAAGCACTCTGTATTGCTGCTGTTCCAATTAAAGGGACATATTTGTGATAGGCAGCTGTTGGTGCAATTCCATCATTGCTTGGTGATGTTGCACTGCAGTGCTGTGTTCCTATGTGTGCATATGTTGATCACCTGACTGTGGCGTTTCCAATATAATATGACATAGAATTTATGTGCATGTAATGGGGAAGGAAATCTGCTCTCCTTACCTGATCTGGTCTACATGAGGTTGACTCTTAACTGCTGTCTGGGCAATCAGGAATGAGGAACAAATGCTAGGCAGCAAGGCTTACATCCCATGGATAAATTAAAAGAAAACAGCCTTTAAACATAGCTAAGCATTCTTAGGTTAAAAACTTGCCTCTATGATAGTTTGTTTCTCTTCGGTTCAAAATCTCATCACATTACACTTTTGTTAAAATTCAATGATCGCGGCTCGAAAGAGCAAAATTCAAGTTCAACCATAAATAAGTTTGCAATTGGCTGAGAACACTATTATTAATCTGACATGATAGTGACAAGTGGATGATTGAGACACATTCTGGGAGATGGAGAACAGTAAGATCTAAGTTTATTGAATTGATTGATGTTGTTTTGATCAAAACGGGACAAGGAGATTGAGTGTTAGCCAATGGGCATCAATGACTATAACATTAACAACTGCAAGTGAACTGAGAGACTTTTTTATATTTGAAAGGAATATTGCTGTGTCGATTCATACCTTTTAGTTTCAGTGAAATAAAAATGGCTGTTCCTATAACCTCTCACATAAATGATATGGTGCTCTGTGTCACTTGATTATTAATGATTTTCTGGCACGGCAAAGATGTCACAATAAGAAAAGCAATGAGTCAAGCATGGATAATGTAAGATGAGTTGAATAACTGTAAAATTGTTCTTACGTGTCAAAAGCAATAAAATAGACAGCAATCATTTCCTTTGCTTTAATATGAACCAATACACAATGGTGTGACTTTTAATATGATTGCAGCAGCTAAATTATCTTGAAAATGCAGGTCCGTATTTTTGCAATGTCAGGGAGCATATCTGTTGGGTGATATTGGGAACCCTATATCTCACCTCCAAAACAGGTTTGCTCAGTTTAAGAGGTAGGGATTGGGGATAGTCCATGGTTTGCATGAACATGGCTGTCGGGGGCAGCTGGCCATTTCACTGGCAAGCTGCTTCTACTTAAGCCTGACTCCAGGGTCCCGAGCATCTGGAAGCTGGAGTGTGGTGATAGTCCACCTAATTGAATATCAATTCACATTGCATTTAATTTGTATAACCAAGTCACCCCTTTTGGAAAGCTGAGGTACCTCTGTACACATGGTCTCAAGATACTTTGGGGGCAGGGATCAGGGGATCATGAGGTTGCAGGTAAAGTATACTTTGGAGTGGCAACTCAGAGATTCTCGTGGAAGGGGCATTTAGGTGTGCTTTGCAATAGATAACAGTGGAAAGTTGCATAAACATTTTGGAACTGTCCAATTTTCCAAGACCTATCAAGAACTGTCAAGAAATGTTCAGAAGTGTCAAAATGTGTTCGTTTTTTACGAACGAGAAAACCTTACTCTAGAATGTAGCCTGAAATATGGAGCTTTAAGCAGTAATACTGTACTTTTTTCCTATTTACACAGGCATCTTTTGTAACAAAGCTTGTTCCTTTTTTTCCCAAAAGCTGTTCCTTGGCTCAAGGAGACTCTGTCCTTGATTTTTTTTCAGAGGGGCAATAAACCGGGCCGGACTCCGATCAGACTGGTTTGGTACAGAGATGCAAAAGACTTTGAGAGGCCTTTTGTTTATATGTAAACAGATGAGACTTCAGGCCAAAGTGGTCATGTTTTAGAAGTGACCTGTATAAAGAAAGGAGAGTAGTCAGTTCTTTAGCTGGGCTGAGTAGTTTTAGTTCAGTCTTGAACTGGTTGGGAGTTCAACAGGAAGCTGCGTGGAAACTCTCTCTCTCTCTCTCTGCCCTTCGACTTCAACCACTTACACTGGTTTTTAAAGGGGGTTTGCTTATTGGGACTGTTGTGTATATTTGGAACAGCATAATCAAGTCTCATTGGATAGGTTGAGTTCTGCAGGGGTTCTTTATTCTATTCTTTGTGTTTCATTGTGTAATTTTGTGAATAAAGTTTTGTCTGCTTTAAAATCTAGTCGTCAAACTAGCTAACTTAATCTGGGTCATTTTCACTGTACGCTTACCGAAACAAATTGCAAAGTTATGGTCTGAGCTGCCTGATTAAGAATGTTTTGAGTGGTCTAGCCTAGTCCATATCATTTTGGATACTCAATGGTAGACGAAGGGAATAAAAAAAAGTCGTAACTACATTTGACATGTATAGAGGGTGCTGGGTTAGCCTGAGTGGAGGTGAGGGGAAGTGAGGTGTACATGAGGAATGAAGGATAGAGGAAATTTCATATGTCACCTCCTTAGGAGAGATTCAATATTCCTTTGGACCTGGTGCTAGGGCACCATTGCTGTAGGTAAAACACACTTTGGGAAAGGGAAATCATCCTTTGTGCTTGTTTCTGTGTAAAATATGAATAAACTTGAATTGCCAGGAACTGTTCAAAACGTAGTGTGGCATTAAAAAAAACTTCAAATGACCCGTTAACATGAAACCATTATGGAATTTGTGCAGCAGGACTATTTCCTAAACACATTTTTACACTATTGATGAACAATGCCAATTGCTTATTGAACAGCATTTGTTGGCGTAAGAGGTAAAGATAAGACTTAAATAAAATGCTTCTTTACATATAATATTGAGCTGTTGTGTGAAATGTTTGTTTACACAAATCAATGTGCACTTAAGTGCAATAAGACTTTAGTTGAGGTAATTTCAATATATTGGCTATTTTTCAACTAACAATACAATAAAAAGACTGATAACATTATTTTCTGATAAGATGTCTCATTATGTTGCATCATGCTCGATAGAGGGTTAGAATGGAGAGAAATGGGCAAAGCCTGATGTGTGAGGGGTATAAGTTGGCACTGAGTTTGCATAGGGACTATAAATGGTGATGGGAATTATTAAGGGCATATGGGGTATGAGTCCCATGCAAAATGGGTAGATTGGCATTTGTTGGCACAAGATTCATGGATTTGGGGACAGAGGCATAGGTTCCTGTGGGTTGGCATGTGTGGGAAATGACAACAATGACAGCAAGAGGAATATTTTGTGTTTGATCTTTATTTTAAATTTTTGAATATAGTGCCAGGGTCCCAAAGCCAACATTTTTTCCAGTCTACCTTGATCCAGCAGCTTAGTCTGTTTTTCCCATTTTTCCAATCCAGTCCATCTTGTCTGGTCAAAAGTGGGAAGTGTTTTGGATTTGTTTGGGTCCACTGCTGTTTGTCATTTTTATAGATGACCTGGATGAGGATGTAGACGGATGGGTTAGTAAATTTGCGGATGACGCTGGAGTTGGTGGAATTGTGAACCATGCGGAAGGATGTTGCAGGTTACAGAGGGACATAGATAAGCTGCAGAACTGAGCTGAGCTGGAGTTTATTGCAGAATAGAGTGAGGTGATCCACTTTGGAAGAAGCAACAGGAATAAAGAGTACTGAGCTAATGGTAAGATTCTTAGTGGTGTGGATGAGCAGAGAGATCTCAGTGCCCATGTGCATAGAAACCTGAAAGTTGCCAGCCAGGTTGATAGGGTTGTTAAGAAGGCGTATGGTGTGTTAGCTTTTATTGGTAGAAGGATTGAGTTTCAGAGCCATGAGGTCATGTTGCAGCTGTACAAAACTCTGTTGCAGCCACACTTGGAGTATTGCGTACAGTTCTGGTCACCGCATTATAGGAAGGGTGTGGAAGCATTAGAAAGGGTGCAGAGGAGATTTACCAGGATGTTGAAGGTCTTATGGGGAAAGGCTGAAGGAATTGAGGCTGTTTTCATTAGAGAGAAAAAGGTTAAGAGGTGACTTAATAGAAACATACAAGATGATCAGAGGATGAGATAAGGTGGACAAAGAGAGCCTTCTCCCTTGGATGGTGATGGCTAGCACAAGGGGACATAGCTTTAAATTGAGGGGCAAGTCATCTTTCCCCCAGTAAAGAAACAAAAACTATGCAGTACTCCAAGAATGGTCTCACCAAATTCTGTTATTTTCATAGCAAGACTTCCTTACTCATATATTTCAACTCCTTTGTGATATAAATCAAGCTGTCATTTCAGAGGATACAGCAGGATATAGGTCAGTTAGAGGCATGGGCAGAAAAGTGGCAGATGGAGCTTAATCTGGACAAATATGAGGTGATGCATTTTGGAAGGTCAAGTACAGGTGGAAATTATATAGTGAGTGGCAGAACCTTTCGGAGTATTGATATGCAGAGGGATCTGGATGTGCAGGTCCACAGATCACTGAAGGTGGCAGTGCTGGTAGATAAGGGAATAAAAAAGGCCTATGGGAAGCGACATTGAGTATCAGGATAGACAAGTTATGCTGTAGCTTTATAGATCTTTAGATAGACCACGCAAGGAATATTGTGTACAGTTCTGGTCACCACACTACCAGAAGGATGTGGGTGCTTTGGAGACGATATAGAAAAGGATTACTGAGATGTTGTATGGTATGGGGGATTTTGGATAGACTGGGTTTGTTTTCACTGGAACTCAGGAGGTAGAGGGGTGACCTGATAAAAGTTTCTAAGATTGTGAATGGCATGGATGGAGTAGAAAGTATGTGGCTTTTTCCCTGGGTAGAAGGGCCAATTACTAGGGGACACAGGGTCAAGGTGCGAGGAGGGAAGTTTAAAAGAGATAAGTGAGGCAAGGTTTTCACACAAAGGGTGGTGAGTGCCTGGAACACGCTGCCAGAGGAGGTGGTGGAATAATAGCAGCATTCAAGAAGCACCTGGATGAATACATGAACAGAAAGGGAATAGAGGGAAACAGATCCTGTAAGTGAAGACAGTTTTAGTATGGAAGGGTAAAATGTGGTGGTGCAGGCTTGGAGGGCCAAGGGGCCTGTTCCTGTTCTGTATTGTTCTTTGTTCTTTGTTCCATTTCCTTGCTGTGTTATTTAACAAGGATTTCCAATGCTTTCTGAATAGCACCATTTACTGATGTCCCTCCTTTAAAAAATCCCCTGTTCTATTTATCCTATCAATCCCATATTTCTCCACATGAGATAGGAATTTTGTGGAGGAAGTACAATCAGTTAACTGACCAATATTGATTTGTAAACTTTTTGCATCCCCTTCACAGCTAATTTTCTACCAAGACTTCTATCATTGATACAAGTGGATACACTCCCCTGGATCCCTTTAGTTAAGTCATTGATTGGAAAGTACAGAGGCCGAAGACGCTTCACAGTTGCATCCTACCATACCCAAAGCATTTTGTTTTTTTTGGTCCACACATCTCTTTCTTTGCTATAACATTACTCTCCAATGCATGAGACATTATCAAAAGTCTTCAGAAAATCCAAATTAAGTCAACCCTAAATAAATAACTGATGCGTATTTAATGTTAGAAAGCAAGATTATCATTGAAATCTTGTTTGCAATTTGTTCTCTCCACACTGAACAGGGATTTTAGACTATTAATATTGGAACCACTAGGTCTGTTAAAGCAGTAGAGAGAGCAAAGCAAAGGTCTGAGTGCAGGAGATTTTTTTTTACTCAGAATGTTATGAACATTTGGAATTGTCAGTCACAGAGGGCTGCTGGATCTCACAGTTTGAGAGTGTTCAGGGTTGATAGATTTCTGATCATCAATGGTGTACAGGATTATGAGGATGGTGTGGGTAAAAGGCATTGAAGTTTTTGATCAAGCATGATCATATTGAATGGCAGGGCAAGATCAGTGGGCTGAATGTCTTTCTCCTGTTCATATGTTCCCAAGCAGTACAAATGCAATAGTTATTTTAGGGTTAAATTTTCCACCATGGGTATTGCATGATGAGAGATCAGCAGTGAGGAAATTCCTTTTATCAAGAGCAAAGATTTTTAACCAACTCTGGAACAGGAAGATCAGCAAAAGTCATTAGCATGCATTAAAATCTTGTTATTAGTTCATCTTGCCTCATTGATACACAGAGTCAAAAAGTGTGGTGCTGGAAAAGCACAGCAGGTCAGGCAGCATATGAGGAGCAGGAGAGTCGACGTTTCGGGCATAAGGCCTTCAAAAGGAATCACAGATATGCAGTCTAGCCGCCCAACAAAAACTAGATGATGAGTTCCTGATGTGAACTGTCAGAGCAGTCACCTGGCAAATCCAGCTCAGTGTTTGCTCCTCCTGCTCTCCGATTTCAAGCCAAGTCATTAATATCTCAGGGCATTCTCCACAGCCAGCTACTTCACACAACCTCCAGGTCCCTGTCAACAAAACCAGGCTTTCAATTTTCCTCTGTCTGACACATCTGGAGGAATTGACTGGAACTGCTTGAGGCTCAGCCTCAAAGACGATAGTCCTGGCAGTGGCAAGTCCTTCTGCCTGTGACAAGTGAGACAATGTTATCAGTAAAGGGGATGCGAGTTTGGCAAGACAGCGTGAGCAGTCTTGTCCTAGGGGTCAAAGGGAAAAGAAAACCCTCCATGAATCTTGCCAAAATTGTCACTGCCAATTTCTGATAAAATAATCAGCCCTAAGTAATTCCCAGGCTATGGCTCTCAGCAACTGCTGCCTGAAGATGGTATAATCTTTTCTACCTTTCATAACATAGATGTTAGTGCATGTTACTGAGAGAATGAATGAGTCCATGGAAGAAGACCAATTTAAAAGTGAAGTAATTGGCTGATTCAGGAACTGGCTGTGTTGTTAATCCACCAAGTGCTTGCTTCTTTCTTTTCTGAAATAAAATCCTGCATGGAACAGTGTTTGTTCTAACCTTGACTATGAGTGGATTAATTTGGTATTACTGCGGAATGAGATAGTTCCTTCATGCAATGAAAACTTTCATTATTAAATCACATTGTCAGACCATGTGGTATATTACTAGGATTATTGGTTAATTATTGGTTAATCTTCCATGCAGGAAATATTTTTGACAGAAGTGTGTATTTCAAAGGTGCATTAATTCAAGCGATAACTCCGGCCTGATAAACATTGTATGAATGATTAGACAACCAGATGACATTGCTAACATAAAAATTATAAATAATTGTTTTGCAAAATCAAAAATGGTTCAATTGAAACTTAAAACTCAATATCATTTAAATATGCATTTAAGCACCAAAATTTAACTATTTGATGTATTTTTTTTTATTTTAGGCAAAGAATGTTGGTCCCGAAATGCATAGAAACCAATACATTTCAAATTTCAATGTTAACACTAGCTTCATGGAAGTAATTTCCTGTAACGGGAAATGACCTTCAAAAAGTAATGGAGAAAATAATTAATATCAGATCATTTTTTCACTAAGAAATTAAATGCAAATGAACCAGTTAAATGTTAAGTATTATCATTATCATTATTTATGAGTTTTTTGGTTACCTCTTGTACATTTTAATTAAAATGCAAAATGCACTTTTATTTTGGCACAACTCCCAACGTCCGGTATAATACTTACCGAAAATATTTTACTAATTTAAGTTCAGGGAAACAGGTTACATATTAAAGGTCAGTACTTCATTTTATAACAGTGTGAATTCAACATTCTTCATGATTTTTGGTGCAATTTAAATTTCACCTTCGTTAATTTTAGTGAAGCTTGGAATTTTCAATATACTTTTTAGTGTCACTCTACTTCACAAGATAATAATAATCGAATCAAAAGAGGGATTTCATATGATAGCTCATTAAAACATTTTTTAAAAAACTCCCATCTGTTTATGCTATCAACTAAAACACTAATTATTATTTAAGTGTCAAATAATTATGTTCATTGGTTATCATCGGCAAGCAAGTGGGGATTGACCCTGTATTTATGAGGAATAGAGAGACACTAAAAAAATCTGCATTCGGACAGTATGGCAGGAGAAGTCAGAGGTGTGGATAAACCGATTGCCCTGGTCCAACTAAAGGTAAAAGGCACTGCCGGGGACGTGGACCACAAATAGTGGAAAAGAGCAGAAAAGTTGAAGAAAAGTTAACAAGTGCCAAAAGATAACAGTGAGCCTGAATTTTACCTTGTCAGAGAGCCTCTCTAACTTAGTAAAAATAAAAGAAATTGCCTGAAATCCCAAATCTCATGCATGAGCACAACATTTCCTGTTTTCATGGGTTAAAAATCACACAACACCAGGTTATAGTTCAACAGGTTTATTTGGAAGCACTAGCTTTCGCAATGCTGCTCCTTCGTCAGGTAGCTAGTGGAGCAGGATCATAAGGCACAGAATTTATAGCAAAAGATCACAGTGTCATGCAACCGATACGATGTGTTGAATAAACCTAAATTGCTGTTAACTCATCTTTTAGAATGGGTTGCAGTTTTCAGTTAGTTAATATGTAAATCCCAGAACTTCTTTCAAGTCACATTCTCGAAATAGCTCAAGGTTTTATAAAAAAAGGTGACATCTCAGTTCAGACGATGCATTAAAGGTGTAAGGTTAGAGTCTGTCTGTATCTCAATCTTGAGTCAGACTGGTTCTATTTCCAAAGTAGGAATTCATAAAATGTTACATGGATTGACTGCCTGTATTGACTGCCTGCAGATTGTGTGCTTTTTGAACAAAATAGAATGTATCTGCAATTATAATTCTGCAAATAAAAATTCACTCCAAAGACTTACGCGTGTGTGTGCTTGCATGTGAGGAGAGGGTGGTGGTGGGCAGAGAGAGAGAGTGTGTGTGTGTGTGTATGTGTGCGTGTGTGTGTGCAGGCATAAAGATTGCTTAAGATTCATGTGCATTTGACAGACGCAGTTAGGTATTTAATTCATTGACTGACTCCACTCCTGTTTGGGTTGGGTGAGTTTCTGAAATGTGTGGATTCGACCAGATTACAGCAGTTCTGACCCTTATGCTTTCGAAAGCCTCCTGCCCACTATCTTGTCTATGGTGGTTTCAAACAACATCATGCACCCCAAACAGGTAAATAGTTTGCCATCATTGAGCTTGATTCCCTTGATGGCAATGTTCAGTTGTAGATATTTGTCTGGAAGTGCAGTCTGATGCAAGGTGTCAGTTTGCTTTCATCTGATTTTTATTTCAGAGTAGTGCTGCTTTGAAAAAACAAAGTATTGACTGGCTACCCATGGACCAGGAGAGCACAGTCAGCAGCAGAAAATAAATTCCCAGATAAGCTTTTCCTGTATTGCTATAACGTGCATTTTGTTAATGCAAATTCGCTCTAACGCGATAGACGAATTGGAGATGCTTTCTATAGAGCGAACTTTTAAAGTGTATATTGGTTATAACGCAATTCTTGCCCCATTAGTTTAAACGCTGCTGCTGTTATACTATTTTCTTAAAACACAGAGTTGCATAAGATTGGAACTACTGTGTTATAACAGAACTGACAGTATCTTTGTTTGAGTCTAAAGCTATGTTCTCCTGAAGCTGCAGTCATTCAAAGGGCCTGCCTGATGTGGAGACACATTGAGATCTGCTGCACGTAGGCCTTGAGGTCCACTCAGTGGCAGAAGCAATTCGAGAAAACATAGAACTGAAGTTGTCTGAGGTTGAAAAGACCTCCATCAGTCATCTTAATCAGCTCTTCCATTGATTGTTGCATTGATTGTTGCAGTTTCCTGCTGAAGAAGGTACTGGAAGGTCAGGGTCAGCACATATCCCTGTTTCACACCACTGGAAGGAATTCAAGAAGTCACTGATGTGTTGGTATGGCTCATGAAACTGCTTCACCATGGTCAGGAACCTTCATGACATCCACGTTTTTTAAGGATTTTCCAAAGTCCATCTTCTGCCCACAAGTGTCAAATGCAACAAGGTCTATGAAAGTGGTTTACAAGCCTTTATTTTGTTGACGACATTTTTCCTGCAGTGTTTGGGTGAGGTGAGCTCACAATGTTCACAAGGACGTGGATTCAGCAGGAGACATATTGGTTCCATTTTCTAGCCTTCTCTTGCTTTGTATCAGAGTACAATTCAACTCTACTGATTTATTTTTTAAAGAATTTCATTTTGTAGAAAACACTTCTAAAACTTGCAATGAACTTTGTATTGCACTTTTAAGTTTGAGAAACAAAGTACCAATCCATGTTTTAACACGGAGTACAGGACAAAGCTTGATTTATTTGGCTATTTATTTATTTATAGTTTATTTATTTGGCCTCGGTGGCACCAGCACATTGAGGCAGCCAATTTGTGTAAACAAACACATTGCACAGGGCTGCTCTTGTGGCATTTACAGTCTGCTTAATACCAGCACTGGCCAACTCTGACTCATACAACCAGCTTTCCTTCTTCACTGACCAGCCAAAGGACAATTAAGGAAAGTCAAAGGAAATAATCTATTTAAAATATGCATGAAATTATCTTGTCATCTCAGTTAGACCTTATGAGACTAATGATACAACATGAATGCTGCAGTAATGGATACATATTAATAAAGGCTATTTCTTTCATGAAAAGTCTGTTTACACATTTATATTTTTAAATGCTGAAACCCCTGAATGTTTCTCGGAGTCTGAATTGATTGATGCACCATAGAGCAATGCTTATTAAATGCAAAAATGTTTATCCAAATGCACAATGTGCATCCTTCAACAGGACACTAATGGTCTCAACTTTTACCTTTACAAATAGTGAACCATTCATTATTTTTACAATTTGTCAGTTTATTAAGCATTCCTTCCAATCAGCCAGTTTCACATCACACAGTTCATTAAATGCAGGAGTGGGGTCACCGTGTCAGTGTAAAAACTCATCCTTCACATCTCTCCACAAAAATCACAAGACAACTTAACCTCAGTATATGTGATTATCCAATTTATCATATAGATGAATTCAATACCTTATACTTCATTAAGCACAATCATATCATCAGAAAAAATGTCATAGGTCTTGTGGTTCCATTAAGATCCTTCCTTGACCTTGTAAGCAAAAAATTGTTTTAAATAAATTTGTAAATAATAAATCAATGGCTCTGTAACATAGGTTTGACCTAATGTCCAAATCTTATCCCAGTAATGTTGAAATCATATTAAGATGATAATATTTGATTTTGAGTTACAGAATAAGGATGTAGTCGGTTGTGTATGTTTGCTGACATGTGTGGCAAACAGAATGGACTTGCATCCAGCCAAGTGGGAAAGCTGGCTACATGAATCTGAGTCTGCCAATGCTGCTGTTAGGTAGACTGTAAGAAGAGCAAATGCAGCTCTGTGCAATTTGCTTGCTCTCACATATTGACTGTCTCCATGTGTTGATGCCATTAAGGCCAGGAACTAGCCAAACAAGCTAAGCTTGGGTCTGCATTCCACATGGGTACCTTGTTCCCCCAACTTAAAAATGTCATATAAAATTCTTTGGCAGTGTTAGAAATGTTTTCTACAAAATAAGAATTCTAAAAACAATTAAAAGCTCGTCATATTTATTTTGGAATGATAGAATAGATTTCAATAGATTTAACTGGCCAACCGAATGCACAAATTCCAAATAACAGCATATAACCTTAATGCTATCCTGCACAACCGCATGGACACCATGTTAAATGGCTCGGCATAATAAATTATTCTTTGAATTTCTTTTTCTTTATTGTCTCTTTATTCTTTTCATCATCCTGTAACACCCTTTTCTTTAGAAAATCATGTCGCATTTATTTTATCTCTCTGCCTTCTGCGTTCTAATATATTGTTTTGTAGGTGGAAGGTTTGACCTTTGAAAAGATGTAAATTGGCTGCACGAGCTGTTAATTTCTGGCACTTGGTCATTAGTAAGAATTATCGACTGAATCACATTGCTCACTGATATATTTAAATGCCAAACAGGGAATTGCTTTTGCAGGGTTAGACTATCCTTTAAAATCTCTTCACCCCAGATTTCTTTCCTGCTATTTTTCCTGCAGCTGGCTATGAAGCCTGGAGTATCTTTTGTAAATGTCAGCACGACCCTTTGACACCTCAATAAGTGACTTTATTTTTGAACCTATTGAAGACTCAATACAGGCAATGGGAGCATCATAGCCCAGTCAGAGTAGGAGCAGATTACTGCAGAATCTGTACTGAAAACAACAAATGCTGGAGATCACAGTGGGTCAGGTAATGTTCATGGAGAGACAGCAAGCTAACCTCTCAAGTCAAGATGACTCCTCATCAGAATTGAAGTGAAGTGTGGCATTTATGCTATACTGTGGGAGAGGGGAGAGGGAGGTGGTTGGAGTGCTGGGGGAGAGGGGATGTTGATAATTCAGATTAAGTATTGGGAATGTGAGAATGGTAGAACAATGGTGTGCTTAACTGTTAGACTGTGAAAGGCAGACAGTCCCACTGGAGGGGGTTGGGAGTGGGGAGCGGGTAGGAGAGAGAGGATATGGTGGCAGAGAATATAGCAAGCAAAGCTAAAAGAAAGGGAAAGAATGGGTTCACAGTTTGAAGACGTTGAACTCAATATTGAGCCCAGAAGGTTATAAAGTGCCCTGTTTGAAGATGAGACATTGCTTGGTGAATCACAACAAAAAACTGGAGCAACGTCTCATCTTCAAACTGGGCACTTTATAACCTTCTGGGCTCAATATTGAGTTCAACATGTTCAAACTGTGAACCCATTCCTTCCCTTTGTATTAGCTTTGCTTGTTATATTCTTTGTCACTCTCTCCACCCCCACCTCCATCCCGGTGGGTCTATCTGTCTGGCAGTTAGACACACTATTGTTCTGCCATTCTCACATTCCGATCACTTAATCTGAATTATCAAACCCTTTCCACCCCAGCACCCCCTCCCCTGCATTAAAGCATAAATGCTGTCCCTTCAGCTCTGATGAAGAGTCTTCGAGACTTGAACATTAGCTCGCTCTCTCTCCATGGATACTGCCTGACCCGCTGTGATCTCCAACATTTGTTGTGCTCAGTACAACTCAATTAGACTTTTTTCTTGCACAAAAATGAGGCTGGGGCATTTTACATCTGGGAATCACTGGTTGATATTGCCCCCATTCCTATAACAGAAACTGGGATACATTTTGGGATCTTTACTAGTACACCATCTAAAAACAACTAACTCAGAATAAATATCAGATCTGCAGCCTTTTTGTGACCAATCGGGTGATGAGTTTATCAGCTGGCCCATGAAGAGAGCTGGGAGAAGCTGGGAGCTAGTGGTGACATGGTGGCTCAGTGGTTAGCACTGGTACCTCACAGCATCAGAGACCCAGGTTTGATTCCCGCCTTGGGTGAATGTCTGTGTGGAGTTTCCATGTTGTCTGTGTGGCTTTCCTGTGGATCATTTTATTTCCTCCCAGAGTCTAAAGGTGTGCAGGTTAAGTGGATTGGCCGTGCTAAATGCAGAGTGATAGGTAGGAAATTGGTTCTGGGAAGGATGCTCTTTGGAGGGTTGGTGTGGACTTGATGGGTCAAATGGCCTGCTTCCACACTGTAGGGATGCTATGAAGTACCTTACTCACAGGGTCAGACATGCAATAGTACCAGACAAGATCAAGTCTACCTTATAATTATATGAATTATCCTTAATATTGTAATCATATTAATGACTGATTAGATATTAGTCTTGGCTCAGTGTGTCCCTCTTGACTACAAGTGTTGAAGTCTTTGGATTCAATGTCTCATTCCTGAAACTTCATCATATAATCTGGGCACAACTTTCAATTATTGATGAAACGCTAAACTATCGGAGCTGTCTTTGGCATTTGTTTGACCTCTTTTGTTTATGGAAGGTTTTAGCACTGTGTAATTCCACATTCCTCAGATGACTCAATACCTTTGGGATGTAATGTTGACTTAATGCTCCAGCCTACCTTCTCAGAATGAATGAAAAGAATCCCAAGGTACTATTCAAGATGACTTTGCTTGTTGACATAGTCAAACATTTATGCTTCAACCAAAATCTGAAACATTTTTTTTCTGTCTAGATGGTTCTTGTTTGTGGAATCTGACTCTGAACAAATTACCTTCATTGGGTCCACTACAGACACAATGACTATATTTCAGAAGTACTTCAATATTTTTGGGACATACTGAGGTCATGAAAGATACTTTATAAATGCAAGTTATTGCTTTTATCTTATGCTCTTCCTGCCATTATATACTGAGGGTCCCTGAACATGTTTAATAAAGGCTACTTCACTTGTACTTGGCTTAGCACCCAAAATGAGGAATTCCATAACTATATTTTCTGTAATGCCTTACTGAACTGACTTATTGGACTTGTAGATATTTTATGAATAAAGTAGATTATTTCAATAAATATAAATTTGGACCCAGATTAGAACAATGCATTATACTGATACCAAGAGTAAGTAAATATTCATCCTCTTGTTCTCATTCCAGTTTGAATATTGTGTATTGTAAATGTATAATGCAGTTATTCATCATATTCAAATTACTGCCATATACTTAGCAACACTGAAATGGGCATATTGATCATCTCGTGTCATTGTTGTTTTTATTTCTTTGATGTGGAATTTTAGCAGCACTGAACCCTCCTGTGAACAATATAGGTCAAGGTCAGTATTTAAATGGATTAAATGCCGCAGAAAAATAGCTGAATCATGGATTATTTCAGAACGCAGGAAAGCTAAGAGCATATGACATGGTAGAATGATTACTTAATTAGTTTTCTTCAAAGGCATTTAGCTTTTTAAAAATAAATTCTGACATGATTTGTTTCTTTGCTTACAGAAATAGCAATCGTGTAATGTGAAGAAGCCCAAATAACGGAATGCACCAGTGCTATTTCTGCTGAGCTTTATAAATAACTAGTAGGTACTTAATACATAAATTCATGGCAAGAGTGATATTTCAATAGTGACATATTATTGATTAAAAATGTTTGGCTTTAAGTCCATTGGTGTTTTTATCACTACTTTGCAAAAAATGGAGTGCTGTAATTAAACTTGACCTTATGTATTGGGACAAAATTGTAATATTAAATTGGCAACATTTGTTTTACATCTCTTCTGATTTTCATTCCCATTTATTTAAAATGAGAATCAAGACCACATATATATTGAGCTGGTGTTCAGATATAGATGAATGAAGCCATTTTCTCATAAAAAGATTGTGGATGCAAGATTGGTCAAGGATTTAAATTCTGAGATTAATGGGATATGTATCTGTGATAACCCCTTTAAGGTCAACGAGGAGTCACTAATTAACCTCAGCATGGAGCTCACTGTGTATGAGTTCCCTTGATAACGGGCAATGGTCTGCCCAGTTGGAACTTATCACCTGAGCCCTTTATAAAGCAGACCAAGGAATGGGTCTACAGAACAGTCTGTCCCAGGCTGAGACTAGCCTGTATGTGCCACAAGTAGTGGCTTGAGTTTGGTGTTCAACGATAAACAATGTTCCTTTCCAGTCAGGCTTCCTGAATTATTACAACATAAAAGGCTATAAAATTAAATAACAGATCAGCCATGATGAGACAAAATGATGGAAAATGCATGAGAGACATTATGACTCATTCCCTTTCTATATTCCTATGTTGTCATCCTTCATCCAGACTCCAAGCATTGCACGTTTTGAATAATTCCAGAAATTTTATCTTCATTTTCTTATCTGAGTGACTTTTGTTTACAGTAACAGCTGTGAGGTTCTTAAGATTGTTGTGTTTTGGGACTGTGTCTTTAATTGACGATAACCTGAAAGGAGTCATGTGACATCCTGGGTGAAGGCTGTTTTAAAGACTAAGGGAAGGTTTGGCTGCTTTGCCAGAAAAAGTGGTCACATTTCGGGACAATGAAAACAACACTCATACTTACAGTGATTAAACCGTTAGTCTCCAGAGTCCTGGAAAGATGTTCAGAATGCCATTTAATAAAGATATGTTTTAACTTGTTCATTTACATCATGACAAAAGAAGCTTAAGGATAATTAATCAGTATTTTTACTTGGATAGAAAGCTAATATAGTTCATGTTATCATGGAGATGACTTTGAGAGGCAAAGGTTTCGAAGATAGCCCTATGAACTCTGACATAGAAAATGCTTCGACCTAGGAGAGAGAGACAGAGTGAGAAAGAGAGTCAAAGAGAGAGAGAAAGAGAAAGACAGTCAGAGAGAGAGAGAGAAAAATCTAGTATTGCATGAACAATCCATATTACTGTCCCCCATGTTGTATGAGGTCTCTGTTCTAATGCTCACTATAAAGTAGATTTACTGCCACTATACTTTCCCACAATAGGGAAATAATCAATTAGGAGAAAGTAAGGACTGCAGATGCTGGAGATCAGAAAATGATTCCCAGGATGGAGCTAGCTACTGACTGATTATGGCCAACACTCTGCACTGTAAACAAGCAAGCCCCTTGACTGGCTGTGGTGATGCCCCCTGACTGACTCCATGAAGGACTGGTCCCCTGTGACTTTTGGACATAGCCATTTGAGTTTGTTTGCCACATAAGCAGTTGGCACATGCTGTAGGAGTGACGCTGATGTAGCACAGTGCTGTACCTTAACTTGTTCACCATCTTGAATGTTCAGTGCTGCCAGCCACGCCAAGCTGCAAGCCTCTTTGTCTGTTCTAATAGCCCCTCTAAGGCAGGGATACTGTGAGATTGTAAGTTCTCCTTCAAGTACCAGTGAACCAAACAAAAAGACATTGCTGTGAGCCTCAAAGTAAACCCACAGAGAGTGAATGTTAAGCAAGCAAGGTGAGACATGGGAGATGCACGTGTTTTTCCTGCCAGCAAAGTGACCCAGCAGGAACATGCAAAGCACAAGTGCTCGTGATTCCATAGTGAAGTCCTTAAGAGTTGAAGTAGTGTGAGAGTTGTTGGAAAGCAGCCATGATGATGTGGTTAGGTCGGTGGTTTGCTGGTGAAACCCATTGCATGATGGAAGAGCGGAAAAGGATGGTGCCCATAGCACATACAGGGAGATGGGGCTAACACTGAAACCAGTTGAAGACCTGGAGATGTGAGTGGTGAGATGTGACATCAGGTAATGTCTCTGAGCTTCCTGTGGAGAACTGGAATCATTTAGACTTTTGATGAAAGAGGAGTGAATGGGGAACTACAAAGAAATGAGGTGAGATTAGCTCGTCATAAATTGCAAATGCATGGAGATAAACCACTCACTAGCAAGGTTTAGAACCTTAAGGTGGAAATAGGAATTTTTTTCTTCTCTAGGTTGGGAATCTACTCGTTGCATTCTTGCAGTATTTTCCCAACTCTGTTGTCAATGCTCACGCCACTCATAGCTCGGGAATTCTATACTGTGTTTTTCTCCATCAAACACAATGCCAAGGATATATCTAAAAAGCATAAATGGTATTCTTACTTGATTGCTCTGGGTAAATGTGCATTTTTCCATTAACCTTGTTCTGTTCTTTTCTTAAACAAAAATGCAAGTAGTTATGGTGTGATTCTTCAGCAACTTGGCTCCATTTGGAATAAAATGCAATTAAGTACAAATATCTCTTCTAGCCTGCCACAGTCATGTGAACAAAGTTAAAAATCACACAACACCAGGTTATAGTCCTACAGGTTTATTTGGAAGTACTAGCTTTCGGAGCACTACTCCTTCATCAGGTAGCTGTGGTGCAGGAAAATACGACACAGAATTTTTAGCAAAAGATCACAGTATCATGCAACTGATATGATATAGTGAACAAACCTAGATTGCTGTTAAGTCTTTCATCTTTTAGAATGCGATTGAAGGTTTCAGTCCATTAATATGTAAATCCCAGGACTTTTTTCAAGTCATATTCTCGAGATAACTTAAGGTTTTATAAAAACATCATATCAGTTGCTAGTAGTCCAGAAGTGAAATGAAATGCTTAGCTTCCTAGGCGTGAGCTGCAACTGAAAAAAAACACAAAGGTCACAATTAAATCACTGCTTGAGAGAAAATGGCTTCAGCATTTCTACCAGTGGCTTTTGTTGAACAGAATGGAGGTATGAGACAGAACTAGGAATTCTTCCATGAACAATGCCAATTTATGCAATAGCTACACATTTGTTGAGCAAATCAGAATAAGTTAAAGTTCCTACAATTTTAGGAAGGGTAGAGACTGTGTTAAATCTTCTCTGAAGAACAGGAGAAAAAAACACATAGAAGAAATTTACAAACGTTGGAGGCATGCTTTCAGCCCCAAATGAAGGTTACATATGAATGTTAAGTATTCAATACTAGGGATCCAAGTGAAAACAATCTATTGTCAATACATAACACCATTAATCCAGCTTGCCAAAACCTGTGAATTTGTGCAATTAAAAATTAGCTATTTAAATATGGAATCATCTTAGTTAAAAGAGAGTGGGACTGCTAACAGAAGGGGATCAGAGCTTTGAGTAGGTTATAAACATATGGTATGAGCTTGTTTATCAACAGCTATAGTACAAAAATGGGAGAGAACAGCTGAGTTTGTCCACAAAATAGCCCAGGAGCAGTAAAATCGACGTTTCGGGCAAAAGCCCTTCATCAGGAATAAAGACAGAGTGCCTGAAGGGACTCTGCCTGTATTCCTGATGAAGGGCTTTTGCCCAAAACATCGATTTTCCTGCTCCTCGGATGCTGCCTGAACTGCTGTGCTTTTCTAGCACCACTAATCCAGAATCTGGTTACCAGCATCTGCAGTCATTGTTTTTACCCACAAAACAGCCCAGACCAATGCACAGTGTAGACAAGCTCAGACCCGTCCACTCTGTTGAAAAACAGCTTACACCTGACATATGCAATAATGTGAAGAAGACATTGAAAAAATTGAGCCTAATGGACATGTTGTAAAACAAACAGAGGCCTTTACATAAGAAACCATGTATGGGTGGAAAGAATATGAAATATTTAACTGCAAGAAGCTAAACCATTTTGCACAAAAATGTTTAACCAGGATGCAGACAAGCAAACCTATAAAGAACAATAAAGATAATTCCTATAAAGATATCAGACAAAAACAGAGACAAATCAAGTGTGACTATAAGAGTGATGTCAGATGAAGATTGAAATGATTCAATCCACACCTGTTAACAGGTTGGGAATTCCAAATCTAAAGGAGAAAAGAAATAGCTTGTAATTATTGTGATGAAGGCAAAAGAATGAGAGGGTCAGATGAATGTGATGTGACAGACAGATATTCGTTTTTTTCACAATGCTGTGAGCTTCCCCAACCTGTGAAGGTAATTCCAAAGTGAAACTCTCAAAGGCTGTGTGATGGAACAACCACTCACCCGAGAGGACAAGTTAGTATGAGAATCTAATCTGAAAATTAGATTAGATTCCCTACAATGTAGAAACAGGCCCTTCAGCCCAAACTGACCCTCCAAAGAGTAATCCACCCAGACCCATTTCCCTCTGACGAATGCACCTCACACTATGGGCAATTTAGCATGGCCAATTCACCTGGCCTACACATCTTTGAACAGTGGGAGGAAACCCACACAGACAAACTCTAGATGTCCAAAGCTGGAATCAAACCTGGGACCCTGGCACTGTGAGGCAGCAGTGCTAACCACTGAGCCACAGTGCCACTCCAAATTGTTTCCCCAGTTTGGGATTCCAGCTTGGAGACACAAAGCTAAAACACCTCATCTCAGCAAAGGGGGATGTAAGATTGGACTAGAAATCTCAATACTCCTAGAGAGAGTTATAGTATTTCCCAGATCACAACAACTGACAAACAAATAAACAGCACAAAGCAGAGAGAATCCAACTGCTGGAACAGAAAATAATCTTGAAGCTGGAGTCACAAAAGGAAAACAATTGGTATATGGCACACAGCTAATGCACTGAAAGGGGCAGCCATAAGTATTTTTGGCAACTTGGATAACTCAAAATGTACCCAATAACAATTTTTTTTCTTTTTCTATATAAAAAGGGAATGTTCGTATTGAAATGCAATTATAGATAAACATCTGTCATAGTCTGCTGTAGTTCATACGGCATCAATTATGAGGCACACCCACTGTCTGGAGACATACATGCTCAGGATTCCATGTTTGAGTTCTGCAGGGATATATCGTTCCTGATTTCATTATAAGATATGAGGTGAGAATGACTGCACTCAGCCTCAAGATTTTATCATGAAACTCCATCATCATTAAAACACTTCTGAATTGTTTTCACTAGTCTATAGGCAAATGCAACAGATATTTAGAGGAATCACACAAAGTAAATAAATGACTGAAACACAAAAATTGCTGGAAAAGCTCAGCAGGTCTAGCAGCATGTGTGGAGAGAAATCAGAGTTAATGTTTCAGCTCCAGTGTTCAGTTTTCAGTTCCAGCATTTGCAGTTTTATTTAGATGAGTGACTGACCTGTGTTTGCTTGCTTAGGAATGTTGGTTAAAACACTGGAAGGATTCCCTGTTTACATTATCCAACTGCTGACAAGATCATAATTTATCATCATTATCCTTCTGCTTAACTTATTGAACATCATTATGACCCATCTGCATTTGGATGCTCTATCTGCAGTGACACAAGAAATGTGGGCAGTGTATCTGCCATTGCCGAAAAATCAGAATCAGTGTGTAGGAAAATCTATACTGGAATTATTTACATGCAGTTCACTAAGCACAGAATTTAATGTCACATCTGAATCCTACCACTTCTGACAATGTAACACTTCCTCAGTGCAACACTGAGATATTGGTGCAGGTTATTTAAGTCCTTAAACCTGAGGGAGAGGCTTGATTCAGAAATATAAATACAAATAAAAACAGAAATTGCTGGAAATGTTCAGCAGGTCTGGCAGCATCTGTGGAGAGAAATCAGAGTTAACTTCCTTCCCCTGAACTCACTGGACCTGAAATGTTAACTCTGATTTCTCTCCACAGATGCTGCCAGACCTGCTGAGCTTTTCCAGCAATGTCTGTTATTGCTTTTGATTTCCAGCATCCGTAGTTCTCTTGGTTTTTATAAATATGATCAATTCAGTCGGTGGAAGTGATATAAATGAAGATTTATCTTTGTTGTTTGGAGGTGAACATGTAGCTTGATACCTTGTTTTCTGATTAAAACTCCTATTGAACAGTAACAAAAAAAATCAGCCTTAAATTACCTCATTTATTTATTGTGCTTCAGTGCTGCATCTTGACTTATGGGTTATTGTCATTTACTTCTCTGCTTTTGGCGATTACTTCAAAGCTAGAAGCCTGAAGAAATGAAAGAAGGCTTATTGAAGTGAATTGAAGTCATAAATTTATACTTATAACCACAAGAAGGAGCTAAAACCATTCTTGCACTGCTTTCTTTTATTCACTTGTAGAAGTTGAGTTAGTTAGCTGTCTTATTTCCATGCTATTTCAGCTACAGATATTAAGTTGAATCGTTTTATGATTAATATCAATCGTATCAAGAAACATTCTTCATAATTTTCTTCAGAACGTTGCATTCTGTTGTTATGCTTATGGTAAGGAAAGTATTCATCCCTCAGCCAAAATCACTATAAAAATTTTGCTCGATTATTTATTATATTGATGCTTCTGAGACCTTCTGTGTGCAAATTAGCTGCTGCTGCATCTCCTACACTGGAACAATGACTCAAGTCGTTCAAGTGTAGGTCATTGGCTACAAAACACATTATGTATTCTGAGGTCATGAAATACACTTTTTGCTTTATAAATATAGTATACCTATAATACAAGATATCAAACAGAACAACTTTATAGAATCCCTACAGTGTAGAAGCAAGTCTTTCAACCCACACCAGTCCTCTGAGCAGCATCTTACCCACACAACCCTGTATTTCTCATTGGCTAATGCACGTAGTCTGCACATATAGCGAATTAGCATGGCCAATCCACCTAACCTGCACATCTTTGACACACAGGCATGGGGAGGATGTGCAAACTCCACACAAACAGTCAACCACAGGTGGAATTGAATCTCAGTCCCCTGGCAATGTGAGGCAGCAGTGCTAACCACCAAGCCACCAATTGCTAATTAGAAATGTGTAGGGCTCATTTATGCCCAAAATTAGAAATGTTTGCCTTATATACCAAACTAACAGAGCTAATAGTTTAATTTAAAATAAAGAGCACAGTGTGTTGCATGAATGCTGTAATTATTACTGCTGCCAAACAGAATAGTAATTGAGTTTAGTTTTTTAAAACAAATAATGTTCATTTTATTTTTGCGTGCATCTCAATGCTGAGCTACATTATAAAATCTATTTAATTAAACTAATCTCAAATTTAAATGGTTTCTTTTAGAGTCATGATGTACATTTGTTTTTGCTTTTGCATTTTGAAAAATATTCATGATTTCCAGCACTGAAATTATAATGGAATAGATTCTGCATATAAGAAATCAAAACTCATACCTTTCTTATAAAGGCTAATCCTTTTGCTTGTCTTTAGAGTTGCATAATATAATTTCATCTTTGAAACCTAGAATAAGCAATAATAGAACTTAATTTTAAAGCATATACCTTATATACTAATTACATGTGTTTAGTGTAGGCATTCATAAACATTTATAACACTGTCTTTGCAAAGAAGAAATAGTGCATTTGCCAGTTTTCTTTTCCTTTGAGTCATATCTAACTCCATCCAGACTCTAGTTCTTTAAAGATCATCAAACAACATACATTTTAAGAAAAATGAAGCTGTGTTATTATTACAGTTTACGACAAGTTAATGTTTAATTTGTTAGATAAACAAATCAGAATTCATTTGGGTTTTAACCAGTTAAAAAAGTGTAAATTATTCCACCTCGCGTTCCAGTTGCCCATTTCCACCTAGCTCAATTGCTTGATAATATTGTTTGACACGGCGTATAGCATCAACTGTGAAGAACTAAATTCAGGTTTGAGGCATATAGACACTATGAAATCTACTTTAACAACGCTTCCATACTATTGCTTCAGGTTGATAAAACACTACGGTTTCTGAACTTCATCAACTGTCCATGCAATTTTGTGGAAATAGTCCGCAGAGTCTGTACATTTCTGGCTTTATCAAAAAGATTAACATTACAGAGAGCTGCATCATAAAAAAAAGGCCCTTTGGCCCATTAAGTCATAATCAAGCACCTAATTTACTAATCTCACCGTGTTACTTTACTCCAAAAAGACAACTGACCAAGTATGAATCAGATGTTCACAGCATTCTTTTGTCAGCTGAAAGTCAACTAATACGTCTTGCTCTAAAGCATTTCCCAGTTTTGGCGTATGTTTTATTGATATCTACTCTATAACTTAACATTATGAAAATTGCACAAATTACTCAAATTTCCCAAATTCCTTTCTTATTATTTATAATTCATGCATATACACGCACCTAAATAAATTTTACTAATTCAATTATCTGAATAGTATTAAACTATGCAACACCATTATCCTAATGCAATTAATTGCCCCATTACAAGTTGGTCTGCATTCGATATGAATACATAATTGTTAACTTGGCCATTTTAAAATTCTGCTTATATCTTTGAGCTGCTATGTCCTTAAGGTGGTATGGGTAGTCAATGGAATATTGTTATTTCACTCTGATGGGTCACTTAATATGGCCAACTAAGTTGAATTTCCTGTTTTGTTTTAGTTAGAAGTTTTGAGCTTCAATGCATTCTTCTCCTACTGATGATTAATTAGATAAATGTGTAGTACAGCATGACTGAACCAAAAACTGCCCGTTATGTGATATTATTTTCTAGATATGTAACACTACTTACTTTTTAAATGTCTACTGATGCATGATAATACTTTAACTTTGGAGGAAGTTTAATTTATCCCTGAAAAATTGTCTGGTCTGACTCCCCAAACAATTTGAGGCAAGAATGCCTCCAATAAATTTCCCACCACCCTTTGCATTAGAGATTGCTTTTATAATTTACTAACCTTTGCATGAAAACCCATTTTTTTTTATTTTACTTTGGATGGGAAAGTCCCAAATTATTTGGAGGCTGTCCACTTGCGTCTGTGAAGATGAGCGACATCTTTTGAATGCTACATTGAAACAAAGAACTGTGAGTGTTGGAAGTCCATTTCAAATGTTACTCTGATTATAAAAGCTAAATGTTGCGTTACTGGAGATTTGAAATAAAAGCAGAAATTGCTGAAATTGCTCTGCAATTCAAGCATCTTCTGGGGAGAGAGAAACAGGGAGTTTGCATTTCAGTTTCATGGCTATAAGCCAATGAGACCATAAGATATGAGAACAGAACTGGCGTTTGGGCTATTAAATCTGCTTTACCATTTCCCAACCCCATCTCCTGCCTTCTTCCTTTAGTAATTAGGGAGCTATCTTCAATGCACTCAATAACTCGGCCTCCACAGCCTTCTGTGGCAATGAGTTCCACAGATTAACTATTCTTTAGCTGAAGAAATTCCTCCTCATCTTAGTTCACTGTACCCTTGGGTCTCAGTCTCTCCTTCTAGTCAAAACATTTTCTTCAAGTCCACTCTATTCAGGCCTCTCAGTATTCTGTAACTTTCAATCGTTCTTGTAAAGTTCCTCTAGACCCCCTCTAACACCAGCACATTCTTCATTAGATATGGGTCCAAAACTATTCACAATATTCTGATAGACATCTGACCAGAGCCTTATACAGCCTCAGCAGTGCATTTCTGCTCTTGTATTCTTGCCCTCTTGAAATGAATGCTAACATTGCATTTGCCTTCCTAACTGCCAACTGAACCTGCATGTTAACCTTAAGAGAATCACAAACTAAGACTCCTACTGAGTATAGGAGTTAGGATGTCATATTGTGGCTGTACAGGACATTGGTAAGGCCACTTTTAGAATACTGTGTACAGTTCTGGTTGACTCTATAGAAAGGATATTGTTAAACTTGAGAGGGTGCAGAAAAGATTTACAAGGGTGTTGCTGGGACAGGAGGGCTTGAGTTATTGGGAGAGCCTAAATAGGCTGGGGCTGTTTTCCCTGGAGCATCGGACGCTGTGGGGTGACCTTGTAGAGGTTTATAAAATGATGAGGGCCACGGACAGGGTGAATAGCTAAGGTCTTTTTCCCAGAGTGGCAGAGTCTAAAATTAGAGGGCATAAGTTTAAAGTGAGAGGGGAAAGATTTAAAAAAGACTTGAGGGATAACTTGTTCACACAGAAGTTGGTATATGTTTGGAACAAGCTGCCAGAAGAAGTTGTGGAGGCTGGTACAATCACAACATTTAAAAGGCATGTGGATGGGTACATGAATAGGACGATTTAGAGAGATATGGACCAAATACTGCCAAATGGGACTAGGTCAGATGGAATGTCTGGTTGGCATGGACGAGTTGGCTTGAAGGGTCTGTTTCCATGCTGTGAAATTCTATGACTGTATGACTCTAAGTCCCTTTGCTCTTCAGATTTCCGAAGACTTTATTTAGAAAATAGTCCATGTCTCTATACCTCCTACCAAAGTGCATAACCTCACATTTTCCCACATTTTATTCCGTCGGCCACTTCTTTGTCCATTTTCCAAGTCTATCCAAGTCCTTCAGCAGCCTCCCCAATTTCTCACCTCTACCTGTCCCCCCATCCATCTTTGAGTCTTCTGCAAATTTAGCAACAATGCCCTTGGTTCCTTCATTCAGATCGTTAATATATAAGGTGAATAGTTGCCATTCCAACATGGAGTCCTGTGGAACTCTACTCATCAATGGCTGCCATCCTGAAACAGTCCCCTTTATCGCTACTCGCTGCCTTCTGCCAGTCAGCCAATCCTCTATCCATGCCCGTATCTTGCCCCTAGCACCATGCATTCTTATTTTGCAGTTTCCTGAGTGGTACCTTGTCAAAGGCTTTCTGAAAATCCAAATAGGTTGTGGCCACTAGCTCTTCTTGTCTAACTTGCTTGCTACCTTCTCAACGAATTCTAACAGTTTTGTTAGGCATGACCTCCCCTTGATGAAGCCATTTGATTAGATTAGAATCCCTACAGTGTGGAAACCGGCCCTTCGGCCCAACAAGTCCACACAAACCCTCTGAAGAGTAACCGACCCAGACTCATTTCCCTACATTTAACCCTGACTAATGCACCTAACGCTACGGGCAATTTAGCATGGCCAATTCACCTAACCTGGAATGTGGGAGGAAACCAGAGCACCCAGAGGCAGACACGGGGAGAACATGCAAACTCTACACCCACAGTCACCCGAGGCTGGAATCAATTCTGGATCCCTGGTGCTGTAAGGCAGCAGTGCTAACCACTGAGCCACTGTGCTGCCCAAGCCATGTTGACTCAATCCTGTTTACCATGCACTTAGAGTCATAGAGATGTACAGCATGAACAGACCCTTCGTTCTTACTCGTCCATGCTGACCAGATATCCTAACCTAATCTAGCCCCATTTGCCAGCACCTGGCCTATATCCCTCTAAATCCTTCTATTCATATACCCATCCAAATGCCTTTTAAATGTTGCAATTATACCAGCCTTCACCACTTCCTCTGGCAGCCCATTCCACACATGTATCACCCTCTGTGTGAAAAAGTTGCCCCTTAGGTCTCTTTTATATCTTTCCCCTCTCACCCTAAACCTATGCCCTCTAATTCTTGATTCCCTCAACCCAGGGAAGAGACCTTGTCCTATCCATGTACCTCATGATTTTATAAACCTCTATAAAGTCACCCCTCAGCCTGCAACAATCTAGGGAAAACAGCCCCAGCCTCTTCAACCTCTCTCTATAGCTCAAATCCTCCAACCCTGGCAGCATCCTTGTAAATCTTTTCTGAACCCTTTCAATTTCACAACATCCTTCGCATAGGAGGGAGACCAGAATATTCCAAAAGTAGCCTAACCAATGTCCTGTAAGCCACAACATGATCTCCCAACTCCCATACTCAACGCTCTGACCAATAGAGGAAAGCATACCAAATGCCTTTTTCACTACCCTATCTGCAACTCCACTTTCAAGGAATTATGAACCTGCACTCCAAGGTCTCTTTGTTCAGTAATACTCCCCAGGATTTTCCCATTAAGTGTATAAGTCCTGTTCTGATTTGCTTTTCCAAATGTAGCACCTCACATTTGTCTAAATTAAACTCCATCTGCCACTCCTCCGTCCATTGGCCCATCTGATCAAGATCCTGTTGCAATCTGAGGTAACCCTCTTCACTGTCCACTACACCTCCAATTTTGGCGTCATCTGCAAACTTACTAACTATACCTCCTATGTTCTTCCAAGTTCTCCACAACCTCATCATTAATAATGAACTCTAAAATCTTTCAATGACTGAGGTCAGGCTAACTGGCCTATAGTTTCCTGACTTCTGCCTCCTTCCCTTCTTAAAAAGGGGTATTACATTAGCCTTTTTCCAGTCCTCTAGGACCTTCCCTGACTAGCAATTCCTGAAAGATCACCATCAATAGCTCAACGTTGTCCTCAATTATCTCCTTCAGAGCTCTGAGATAAAGTCCATTCAGTCCAGTTTATTTATCCACTTTCAGATTATCAGCTTCCTCAGAGCTTTCTCCTTAGCAATGGCCATAACACTCACCTCTGCCCCCTGACTTGCTTGAAATTTCTGCTATGCAGCTGGTGTCTTCCATTGCGAAAATGGATACAAAATATTTTATCAGTTCCCCCACCATTTCTTTGTTCCCCATTACTACTTCTCCCATTTTCTATTGGTCCAATGTCCACTCTGATCTTTCTTTAACTCTTAGCTATCTAAAATAAACTTGCAATCTCCTTTTATATTACTAGCTAGCTTATCCTCATATTTCATCTTCTCCCCTCTTACTACTTTTTAAATTATCCTCTGCTGGATTTTAAAGGTTTCCCAATCCTCTGGCTTCCCACTAATCTTCACCACATTGCTTGCTTTATCTTTTGCTTTTATACTGTCCCTACCTTCCCTTGCCAGCCATGGTTGTCTCATTCTCCCCTTTAGCATATTTCTTCTTCCTTGAGATGAATTTCTGCTGTCCCACTCAAATTACTTGCAGAAACTCCAGCTGCTCCACCATCTCCCCTACTACGCTCCCCTTCCAATCACCTCAGACCAGCTTCTCCCTCATGTCTTTGAAGTTATCTTTACTCAGTTGTAATACCGTTACATCTGATTTCAGCTTCTACCTTTCATACTACAGGGTGAATTTTATCATTTCATGGTTACTGTCCCCTTAGGGGTTCCTTCACGTTAAGGTCCCTAATCAAGTCTGCCTCATTATACACCACCAAATCTAGAATTGCCTGTTCCCTAGTGGAATCCACCATAAACTGCTCTAAAAAGAAATTTGCATAGACATTCCATGAATTACTTCTCATGAAATCTGCTACCAAACTGATTTTCCCAGTCCACCTACCTATTGAAGTCCCCCATGATTATTGTAATTGTGCCTCTATTACATGTCTTTTCGATCTCCTGATTTATTTTCTTCCCTCCGTCCTGACTGCTGCTAGGAGGCTTGTACACAATTCCCATCAGGGTCTTTTTGCCTTTGCAGTTCCTCAACTCTACCCCCACAGATGCTACACCTTCTGACTCTATATCATTTCGTGCTATCGATTTCATTTAATTGCTTCCTAACAAGGCAACACCATACCCCTCCGCCTGTCCTTTTGATAGGATGTGTATCCTTGGATATATATAGTTGCCCTGATCCCCTTGCAGCCATGTCTCCATGATACCCACAAAATTGTACCTGCTAATTCCCACTCTGTGCTAGGAGCTCATTGACCTAGTTCTGTATACTGTGTGCATTTAAGTTAATTAGGCATTGGAAAGTTTCCTTTGTATTCCATGTGCTCCAGTGTTCCGGTTCTGATCCTGATTGACAGCCCTTACACAGAGGATAATCATACAAAAATATGCATCCACACAGTTCAACTTCATTTCGAGGTGTTTGCAGCAAAACAGAATTTGCATTACTTCAGTCAATGGCTTAACTAGTGACTCAGTGCATTTAGGCTAAGGAAGCTCAATTGCACTAGAGAGGGTGTGGGGAGATTGAGCAGGATGCTGCCTGGGCTGGAGTTTCTAAGCTATGAAGACAGATTGGATAGGCTGGGCTTGTTTTGCTTGAAAAAGTGAAAGGTTGAGAGAGGGTCTGATGGAGGTCTATAACACTATGATGAGCATTGATGGGGTTGATCATAGTATCCATAGATATCAACATAGAATCCCATAGATAGGAAGGCCTGCTTTCCCTTCAATAACAAAGGACATAGATTCGAGGTAAGATGAAGAAGGCTAAGAGGAAAGTTAAGAATCCTTTGTCCCCACTGAGGATGGTGGAAATCTGGGTTGCACTGCCTGAGCAGATGGTTAAGTCAGAAACTCTTGAAATATTTAAGTGGGATTTGGACATTCACTTGCATTGCTGTCGTCTCCAGAGTGGTGAGCCAAGAATTGGAAAATTGGGTGACTTTAGTCAGAAATTTGTTGACTGTCATAGATGCAAGGGGCTGAATAATCTCCTTCTGTGCTGTCAACATTTATGAGTCTATGAGGAATCTTTTAGTATTAATTGCTCACATTAATCAGTATGCAGTGGGCTTTCCTCTTACCCATTGTAGAGCTGTCTAGCTGCTATGGATTTGAAAATATAAAGCATTGAACATCCTCCTTTGAACTTATAAACTATAAGTTCAAAGGAGAATTTGTCATATCAATCCTATTTGTGCAGATATATCGTTGGTTCCAGTAATTAACATTCTTTGTTTTTCTCAGCAGTTGAGAGCTCAATATAGACTAAATTTCAATCACAATATTCTCAGCTTCAAAAATTAATTCTATGCTATGCTTTGCCTTAGGTGGCAATCTATCCCTGGCCTCCCTTAATAACTCTCATTTTCTTCAGGCTTATAAGGTAGATAGTTGATTTCCCTCCAAACTGTATAATATCTGAGCAGGAGCTGTTAATTTTGGTTCACTTTCATTGCATTTAAATTAGGATCAAAAACAGTCAAATCACTCTATCTTTCCAACACTGGCAAAGAGTTTGCATTTGTGTGTCACATAATTGCTTCATTGACAATAAAACGTTTCAGATTTAGCATAAATTTTGAAACTACCTTCATGGGGAAGATTGTAACTTCCATGCCTGGTGGAAGCTAAATGGTGGACTGATAACATGCAGTTAGGCCGGGTTTCTTTGTCCAACTCCAATATTACTAACTGCTGCTTTAAATAAATCTAATGGGGAGTGCTGCTTTCAAGATACAAGTCACACTTCAAATGATACCATGGTCACAATTCTTAACCTGCACCTAAATAGGGAAATAGTTCACCAAGGTTTTCAAACTTGTATATAATTTAGTTTGCTCATCAGCCTTATGTTTGCTGGCTACACTGGTTCCCAAAATGGAAACACTATTTCATGTATTCAAATCCCTCCATGGCCTGACTCCTCCATATCTCTGTAACCTCTTCCAACTCCCAAACCCTTCAACATCTCTGTGCTCAGACTCTGTGACCTAGTTGTCCCTTTAACAAGGTTATGTAGTCCTTGGCTTTTTTTTTCAGAGAGGTTATAAAAGACACAGACTCCGAAAAGTCTGGGGGTCGAAGGCCTTTCGGGCCAATTTGATATTAACTAACAGGTCTAACAGATATTGCCTTAGGCAGAAGGCTTTCAAGTTAAAAAAAAAACCACGTACAATGGAAGGGGAATGAACAGTTCTCCCAGTTCAACTCATTTGGTTTGGATTGGTTTTTAGCAATAGTGTGAAAAAGATTGCTGGACCCAAAGAAACAGGTCCAGGTTGGTACTTTCTCTCTGACTTTTATCCTGTAAGAACCTGGGTTTGATTTTACGTTTTGTGCCAAGGAGTGTTTATAGGGATTGTTGCAAATATTTGGACCAGCATTAGTAAGTTGGGATAATCTGTTGGGTTTTCAGTACTCTGTTTCCTGTTGTTCGTGTTTCATTCAGCAATCTTATAAATAGATTCTGTTTTGTTTAAAACTAAATGGTTTGACCAGCGGCATTTCTCCTAGAATATCCATTTTATATCTGCTTAAAACAACTAGCAAAGTTGGAGTCTGGGCTACTCTCTTGAAATGTTTTGAAGGGTCTGGCCTGGTCTATAACAGTTCTAAACTCCAGAATGCTTCCCTTAAGCTTAGGTTCACTTCTATCTTTCTAAATACCGTTAACGTTCCACAAAGCCTATCTCTCTGACAAAACTCTTGACTATCTGTCTTAATATTTCCTTGTGTGGCTCAATGTCATTACTTGAATTTAATCACTAGTTTAATTATTAAACATTGCTGAAAGGAGATTAGAATTTGAAGATTTTCATTCTGCACTCATCAGAATTAAGTTTCAAGAAATAGCCTTGATTAAAAAAAAGAGACATGATTTTACACAGAAGCAGATTATGTTGCTGACTGTTTGGGCCATCATTGTCATGGCAATGCAGCAATAATAATTCATTGTCTAGACTATAGTGGTGCTGGAAGAGCACAGCAGTTCAGGCAGCAGGAAAATCAACATTTTAGGCAAAAGCCTTTCATCAGGAATCATTCCTGATGAAGGGCTTTTGCCCAAAACGTCGGTTTTCCTGCTCCTCGGATGCTGCTTGACCTGCCGTGCTTTTCCCACACCACTCTAATCTAGACTCTGATCTCCAGAATCTGCAGTCCATACTTTTGCCTAATAATAGTTCATTGCCAATCTAAATACCAGGCAGGTAGATTCTGATTGATCAGGGTGTTACTTCTGTTATGGACCAGGCCAGACCCCCTCAAAATATTTTAAGAAGGTAGCCCAGACCCATAACTTTTATTTTTTTTAAAGGCAGATGTAAAATGAATATTCCAGGAGTGATGCAGCTGGTCAAACCTCTTGGACTCAACAAAATGGAGTTTATTTACATACTATGGTTGAAAGACGAACAAAAGAAAATAGAATTTAGAATAATTTAACTTATTTGCGAACTCAACCAACTTTAATCATAACAAAGAAGCTGTTCCAGTCCCTGCCACACCCCATCAACACACCTCATAGGTAAATTCAGACTCGGGTTCTTACAAGCAGGAGAGGCAAGAGACATCTGTTGGAGCATGGAACCTTATTTCACTGTAACAGCTTACCTGCTACCAGCAATTTCAGACTGCCTGCTAAAGCTAAACCAAACTAGAAAATAAAACCTCAAATGGGAGAACTGGCCTCTCCCCTGCCATCATTTTCAAGTAGCCATTTCCAGACATATCGGTATCTCTGCCTTTATGACCCCACTTTGAAAAGAACCCAAGGACAACATAATCTTATTAAAGGGGTAGCATCTTCATAATGGGGATGCAATGATGCTTTGCTGTCTCCATGACCCCCTTTTTTGAAAAAGGTGCAATGTATGTACAAATTCCTTTGGCTTCCATGAAATAGGATCCTGAGAATTCTGCATGTAAACTTCACATGCAAATATGTCACAGTGCGGGTCTGGCTGCGGATCTGGTTTAAGTCTTAGCACAGTCCGAATTATTTAACAAATGATTTCCGATAGCAAAATCACATAATGGTGGACATGCCTATCTGAAGCTGGCAAGCACGAGGCAGTTGAACTCAAAGTGTTCTGCTGCGAGCTGTGGACAGGGTGTGCTGTTTGATACATTCTGCCAGTCGTTGACATGTGCACTGTACGTGTCCCAAATTAGGAGTCACGGTGGTCAGCAAACACAACAGCATGAATGAACCAGGCTCTACATGAGCTTGGAAACCTTGGTTAACTACTTCCCTACTTGGCCTCAGGTAACAGTTGTGATCACTACTCAATGGTAACATTGAAGACTGATTTGTATATTGAAAGCAGGATTCCCTATTGGATTCATTAAAGTAACAGCTGGTAGGACTGGAGTGGGACAAAGAAAGCCAACCTAACTGCATGTTATCAATCCACCATTTAGTTTCCACCAGACATTGAAGTTAAAATCTTCTCCATGAAGACAGATTCTTCTCTTTTTTATCCCAAGTCTGTTTCTTGCATCTCATAGTGTTGAATACATTATGAAAATCTTCACATTGTGGTCACTTTTTAACAATTAAAGTTCTGCATTCTGAACAATTATTTACTTGATTTAAATCCACAATACTCATGGATGATTGAGAATTTGACTTAGATATTTTCTTAGACTGGAAGCTCCCATTCTAAGAAGAGAGAGGAAGTGATCAGTTCATGACGAAATAAATGCAAATAATTCAGACTGCATGTTAATTAATCTTTCATATTTACATAATCTTCAGCACTATGTCAAATATCAAAGAAAACACACAAGTACTAAGCCCTCTTGTAAATGCAATACATTATAATATATCTGTGCCTCTGAAATCATACTTTAGACAAAGCTTATGTTGCCTGGTCCTCATGCTGTGATTGGCCTGGGATCCAGACCATTCCAAATTACCCATTGCCCATGGGCATCAAAAGTCAGAAACGGAAAATCATTTATTCTCCAATATTGAATGGTTTGTCTCATTGCACAGGATCTGAAGTGACCTATTTCGTCTACAATAAGATGAAATTGCAAAGACAACAGAATCCCTACAGCGTGGAAGCAGGCAATTTGAGTCCAGACCCCAACCCTCTGAAGAGCATCACACCCTGACCCCGCTAGCCCCCGTAACCACAGCCAATCCACCCTTGTCTGCACATTTCTGGACTGTGGGAGAAAACTGGAGCACTCTGTGGAAACCCACACAGCCACAGTGAGAATATGCAAACTCCACACAGTCACCAAAGGCTAGAATTGAACCCAGGATCTTGTGAGACAACAGCACTAATCACTGAGCCACCATGTTGCTGTATGAGAGGTTTATGTGGACATTTTCCAATGATTAGTGCTGTGCTGTTAAAATGCCAAAGTAGGAGGATGTCAGGTTAATTCTTACTGAGTTTGTACATCAGTTGGTCTCAGCATTATTGAGCTATTAAATGAAACAATTACTCTATATTTTCTACAGTGAGCACTATCCAGTGCCTTCGCCCACAAAGTCTTACATGAGCAGAAACATGAAAGTCACTTACGAACAGCATTAGACTCAACTGTACTGCTCTCTGTGGTTCATTAGCCTCCTGACACTTAGACTGAGCTTCAACAATGGTTTTTCCAGACATTAACGGTCACCTTGTGGGAAATCTAGTGAAAATATATCTAATGTTGATGCATTTCTCCTGGGTTTCCAAGGTCCTAGCCATGTTTAGGGAAATTCCCATGGGGATACAATTTCTCAATGTTAAGTTTAAACTTGGCGGATGATTTACCTGGGAAAATACCTGTGAGTTACTGTAGCACATTGAACTGTATTTTAGCACCATTATCAGATCAATGAAGGCAAAGTGACTATGGAAGTGGCATAGGGAATGAGGTGCAGAAGCATAAACCCCCTCAGCCTGGAAGGTTCGAGGAATTCAGGAGGCTTTGGCAGGTGGCTGTCATAGCGATTTCAGGTGCCAATCCCCAGACTCTGATTTGCTCAGCTTTCTCCTGCCAGCAGCTCACAGGCCAATGTATTTTACACAACACCCACTCTCCCTTTCTCAGCACCAACCTCACTTCCCTATCTGAACAACCAACATTCCTACTCACTCTCATCTAATTGATGTTTCACATATTTATCCCACAGTCATGCACACAAATAAGATCTTGTGCTCCTATCAACACAGGCCATTATGAACCCATGCAATTTAATGGCTTCTCTCCTTACAGCGCAAGACATCATGAAGCAGAGTGGGGGCTTTGTGACAATTTGTACTGGCTCCCCTTTGTTGGTCAATCGCAATGCCTGTCCGTTGGGAATAAGGCCTTGTTGATGTCAGCAGTAGGCTGAGGTAATCAATTCCACATCTGAACATTGCACGAGTGTCTTCTGAGGTGTTGGTGCTCAGTTATGTTGTGAGACCTTTCACCAGTAGACACTGTTGAGCGTCTTATCTCCTTTCTGCCAGATCTCTTTGTCTAATGGGATTAGACTAGATAAATGTTTAATAATGGGTGTGGGCGTGATGGGCCAAAGGGCCTTTGTCCATATTGTAAACGCTTAAAGACTGTTGTTATGACATGGGGTAAACCCTCCAGCTTAATATAAAACCAGCAACACAGAAAAGATTTATCCCATGCAGTCATCTGTGAAAGTTCGACAGGCCAAGAACTAGTTAAAGTAAAAATTAACAACTTTACTTCTTAAAGTATAACAAAGAATAATTAACTAACAACTATTTACAATTCCTTCTGCGAACCTACCTTTTACTGTCTCTTTGATAATATTAGTCCGATAAAACTCCTAATTAAGATTTACAAAACAACACTTCTTATCTCAAAACCAGGCAGATTTCAGTCTTTTTTGAATTCCTGTCTTCTCTTCTTCTTCTTGGTGCATCTGCTTTGCAGGTTACATTTATAAGAGAACTATTTTCTGGGCAGTATGCAGATGATGTTGGCTTGGCAGTTCTCCTCTCAACTGTTCAATTTCCCCCGATCTTATGCCTCAAATCATCGGATTGTGTTATTGCCTTTTAAGATTGTCAATATACTAAATTCAAATTAGATTGGATTTTGGTATTTTTGGGGTTTAATTTAGAATTGGCCTAATTTGAATCTGTTTTGTCGTTTCCAGGCAACCAGTGAATTTAGGTTTGGACCAAGTGTTATATTGTTACATTGTTATTAAGAACACTTGGTGCTGTGTCAGGTAGTTGTACCAGCTTTTAACCCTCTTAAAGGTACAGTACATCCACATCTTCATAACACCTCCCCCCTTAAGAAAAAATAAACCATCATAATGAAAAGGTTGCTTTATTTTTTTCTCTACTTTTTAAACACATTACCCTGACATACAGATAACTTTAATGTAAGTTCACCCTAACTTCTTTCCATATACCTGTACAGATATAACGTTAAATAAACACAAATCTCATCTAAACTCTCAGTTAAATCTGCGATAACGCATCATTGATTACATTCTTCCAACCCGCAACATGTATGATTATTAAATTAAAATTCTGTAACATAAGACTCCAACCAAATAGTCTCATATTTTTGTCTTTAAAGCATTCTAAGAATGTGAGCGGACTGTGGTCAGTGTGCACAACCGTCTCTGACACATTGTTGGTGACATACATTAAAAGGTTGTAAGGCCAGGACCAAACCCAATAGTTCCTTTTCGATTGTGGAGTGTTTCCTCTGGGGGATATTGATCTTCTTTGAAAAGTAACCAACTGGCAGTTCAATCCCATCCTCATCTTCCTGTAGGAGTACAGCTCCAACTCCAAAGTCATGAGCATTAAAAGGTTTTGAAAAGTTTGATAAAGCTAAAACTGGTTTGATGGTTAATATGGCTTTCAAATGGTCAAATGCCTCCTGGCAGGGTTCTGCCCACCAAAACTTTGTGTTCTTCTTCAGAAAATTGATTAAGGGTGCCACTATACTGCTGAAATTCCTCGATGGCCTTCATCTTTACATTCCATGGGGTCAACCTTCCATGACCGATATTATGTCTCAAGAATGTCAGGTCTGCTTTTGTGAATTCAGTTTTATTAAAGTTTATCACCAGTTTTGCTTCTTGTAGTTGTTCAAAGAGCTCTGTCAACTGTACCATGTGATCTTTCCAGGACTTACTGAACATCACTACATAGTCCAAATAGACTACACAGTTTGTTATCCCAGCCACAACTCTGTTCATGAGTCTTTGGAATGTGGCGGGTGCTTTCTTCATTCCAAAGGACATCATTTTAAACTGATATCGCCCATGTGGGGTTACAAACGCAGAAATTTCTTTCTCTAACTCTGATAAAGATATCTGCCAGTAACCACGCAGTAAGTCCAACTTGGTGATATAAATGGCTTTCCCGACTTTCTTGATACAGTCCTCCAATCTAGGAATTGGATAAGAGTCTGACTGTGTAACGGTGTTGACCTTCTGATAATCCATGCAGAATTGTTGAATCCAGTCCAATTTTGGAAATAAGATGATCGGCAAACTCCACCCGCTCTGGCTTGGTTCATCTGGACCTGTCTGGCTTTGAGAGGATTTAGCCGATAGGGGGGTTGTTTTATTGTAGCAGTATTCCCTGCATCTACTCCATGTACAATAATAATAGTCCTTCCCATCTGATTCTTACATATGTCATTATACTGCAGTAACAAATCTTTCAACTCTGTTCTATGCTCCTGAGACAGATGGCTTACTAACCTATCCCACTTCTCAAGGACTTCTTCATTTTGTAATCTATCTTGAGGCACATCAAAATCGTTATCATCTGGATTTGATTCCTCACTCTGTGGGACAGTAACTAGCGCCTGTTTCTCCAATTCTTTCTCTCTAGTATAATATGGTTTCAACATGTTTGCATGACATACTCGATATCTCTTTTTTCTATCTAGCATCTTTACTAAATAGTTCACTTGACTCAACTTTTTCTCAATTTGTTAGGGACCACGAAACCTGGCTTTGAAGGGATCTCTTATCACTGGTAATAGTACAAACATTTTGTCCCCTTGGGAAAATGTCTGAGTCTCAGAGCTTTTATTTGCCACCTGCTTCATTCTATACTGTGTCCTCTTTAGGTGCTGTTTAGTTAACTCACCTACTCTATGTAATCTCTCCCTCACCTCCAATACATAATCTAAGTATGAGATCTCTGACTTCAGTCCTGTCAATTTTTCTTTAATTAATTTCAAAGGGCCTCTCACTTCATGCCCAAATATTAACTCAAAGGGAGTGAACTGAGTAGATTCATTTGGGGTATCCAATGGCAAACAATACAAACAGGATACCTTTATCCCAAACATTCGGGTAACCCTGACAGTATGCTCTCAACAATGTCTTCAAGGTCTAATGCCACCTTTCTAAAGCTTTTTGGGATTCAGAATGATGCACACTGGATTTAAAGTGCTGTGTACCTAAGCTATCCATAATCTCCTTATACAGCCTAGCAGTAAGATTTGACCCTTGGTCCAACTGAATCTCTCTGAGTAGCCCATACTGTATGAAGAAAGCTTCTAACTCCTCTACCACCATTTTTGTCTTGATACTCCAGAATGGAATTATTTCCGGAAATCTGGTGGACACATCCATTATGGTGAACAAGTACTGGTTCTCACTTTTAGTTCTCGGGAGGGGACCTACACAATCAATTATAACCCGAATGAAAGGTTCTTCAAATGTGGGAATTGGAACAAAGGTGCTGGTTTTATTACTGCCTGTAGCTTGCCTACTATTTGGCATGTATGATACGTACGGCAAAAGTTAATCACATCCTGGTGCATTCCAAATCAATAACAATGATTTTGTACCTTAACACATACCCCTGGGTGACCTCCTACAGGTAGTTCATGTGCTACCCATAACACCTCTTGTCTGTAAGCTACCGGTAAAACAATCTGGTGCACTTTGGCCCATTTCTCCTCTGCACTAACTTGCCATGGTTTCCATTTCTGCCTTATGATTCTATCTTACAGATAATAACCCTCAGGAATATTTACTGCCTCCTTTTCAGAGTACACATCATATATTAGATTAGATTACTTAGAGTGTGGAAACAGGCCCTTTGGCCCAACAAGTCCACACCGACCCGCCGAAGAGCAACTCACCCAGACCCATTCCCCTACACCTAACACTACAGGCAATTTAGCATGGCCAATTCACCTAACCTGCACATTTTTGTGTGCTGTGGGAGGAAACCAGAGCACCCGGAGGAAATCCACACAGACACGGGGAGAATGTGCAAACTCCACACAGTCAGTTGCCTGAGGCGGGAATTGAACCCGGGTCTCTGGTGCTGTGAGGCAGCAGTGCTAACCACTGTGTCACCGTGCTGCCCACATATCCTTATATCTTTTATTGCCTTGTCTTGTTGTTACAAGTCCCTTAGCCTTTCAGGACTAAACACTTCTGTCTGACCCTCTGCCTGTTCAGGTTTTTCTTGCACCATTACATCAAACAGGGTGTCCACTAACTGAACCTCAACTCCTTCATCTTTCTCTTTACTTTTCACTTCGTGCTGTAACTTATGATCATATTATCTGGATACCACACAGTCTGGGAAAATACCAGGATGTTTCTGTTTTAACTCCTCAGTTTCTTGGTTTTCCTTGGGCTTCTCCATAACAAGGAGTGTCACTCCCGCCTTGGATCCTGTCAACATTCCCAAAAACAATCTGAATTCCTGGAACTGACACTCTGTCAATCACTCCCACTGTAACTTCCCTAGTCTTGAGTCAGCCACCCTAACCTGATCTTACATAGGGGAAAACTAAATATCTGTGGATCTACCCCACAAACTATCACTCTCTCGTGTAACAGATCAGAAAGAGTGCATATTCACTCATCCCTTACTATCAGTGACTGGTTAGATCCTGTATCTCTCAAAATTATAACTTCTTGTCCTTCTCCCCCTGTTCTTTCTGAGTAAACTTTGCCCACAGAGGTAAATTCCTTGTTGAGATCAGGTACTAACTCCATACCCAGCCCCTGCCCAGGCTGTGCACTCTCCTACAGCTCCTCAGCTCTTGTTGGGATCTCCTTTACTCTCTTCACTAATGCCACTGGCTTTGCTTCCTTTACCACATCTTTTCCCGCAGCGCCTTTCTTTAATGACCAGCACTGTGTCTGTACGTGTCCCACCTTCTCGCAATGAAAACACCTTTTCCCAGTGCCCTTCTGAAACCACCGACGCGGTCATTTTCTGTGTCCCACTCCATTACAGTGAAAACCCCTGAGGCCTTTCATCTCCTATCCACCGTCTTGGGCTACTTTATCCTGTGGTTAAAACCTTACCAGTGTTCTCTACTCTTTGTTTTGTAGTGTACGATCTCCCCTTCTCCCAACTTCTGTCCCTAACAGGACGAAATTCTGGCCGGAAGCTTGTCTTATGCACCAACATGTACTCATCTGCTAATTCTGCTGCCCTTCTCACTTCCTGAACTTTTTCTTCCTCCACGTGAATTCTTACCATCTCTGTAAGTATGTTTTTAAACTCCTCCAGCAGAATAATCTCTCTTAGATCCTTAAGGGTCCTTTCTATTTTCAAAGTATGTACCCATCGATCACAATGACTATTTAATTCTTTCAAACTTAATATAAGTCTGACCTGGTTCCTTCTTTGTGTTTCTGAACCGCTGTCTATATGCTTCTGGTACCAATTCATAAGCACTTAAAATAGCCTGTTTAACCTCTTCATAATCTCTTGACACCTCATCTGACAGTGCGGCAAATACCTCACTAGTGTTGCTTACCATTTTAGTCTGAGCTAGCATTACCCATAAATTCTCGGACCACTCCATCTGCCTGGCCAATTTTTCAAATGAAATAAAGAAGGCTTCAACACCTTTCTCATCAAAATGTGGCAGAGTGTTGACATATTTGTATATATCACTATGTTCTCTTTTAATCTCCATCCTGTTAACTTGACTTTGCTGACTAAGTCACAACTTCTCAAGTTCAAATTCTCTCTCTATTTACTTAGCTAAGAACTTTCTCTCTCTCTTTGTCCTCTCTTCTCTCTCTTTCTCTTTCTCCTCTCTCCCTTTGTTTATCTTCTAACTCCATTTTCCACAATTGTAATATAAGTTTTTCTCCCTCTACTGCGCTTGTCTGTTTCTCTGACACACTTAAGAGTTTGAGTAACTCCCTTCCAATTTCTACTTTACTTTAGTCCTTGGTTAAACTCAAATCTAACTTATTTGCTAATTCTAAAAGTATGGCCTTTTTCTTTTCTTCTAAACTTTCTTGGCAAATTTGAGAAACATCTTCAAAACCCAGAACGTCTTTAGCAATTTTAAGAGCCATTTCTCTCACTTTTAATTTAATCAACCACAAGTCACCGAAATTAAACAAATTGTCTCACCAGCATTTTATTTAAAGATCTAGGATACTAACCTGCAAGTGTTTAAATCTGCTGGGAATTTTTGTACCCCCAAATCTATTCAGATTTGTCTAAACCAGTTCAGATCAGGGACCTAAGCCACTAAACTGTTATGACACGGGGAAGCCTTCCTGCTTAGTTTAAAACCTGCAACACAGAAAAGATTTATCCCTTGCAGTAATCTGTGAAAACTCGACAGGTCAAGAACTAGGTAAAGTAAAAATTAACAACTTTATTTCTTAAAGTATAGCAGAGAATAATTAACTAACAACTATTCCCAATTCCTTCCTCAAACCTATCTTTTACCTTCCCTTCAATGACATTAGTCCGATAAAACTCCTAATTAAGATTTACAAAACAGCACTTCGTATCTCAAAACCAGGCAGCTTTCAGTTTTCTTTGAATTCCTGTCTCCTTTGCTTCTTTTTGGGGAGCAAGAGAATCGACGTTTCGGGCATGAACCCTTCTTCAGGGCTCATGCCCGAAACGTCGATTCTCCTGCTCCTTGGATGCTGCCTGACCTGGTGCGCTTTTCCAGCAACACATTTTCAGCTCTGATCCCCAGCATCTGCAGTCCTCACTTTCTTTTTGGGGAGTCTGCTTCACAGATTACTGATCTATAAAGGTACATTTTTAAGAGAACTATTTTCTGGGCAGTCTGCACATGTCATTAGCTTGGCAGTTATCCTCTCAACTGTTCAATTTTCCCTGGTCTTATGCCCCAAACCATTGGATTGTGTTATTGCCTTTTAAGACTGTCAACATACTCAATTCAAACTGGATTGGAGTTTTGTATTTTTCAGGGTATAATTTAAACTGATTGGCCTAATTCGAATCTGTTTTGTCGTTTCCAGGCAACCAGCTAATTTAGGTTTGGACCAAGTGTTACATTGTAACATTAATATTGAGAACACTTGGTGCTGTCAGGTAGCTCTACCAGCTTTTAACCCTCTTAAAGGTATAGTACACCCACATCTCCATAACACTGTACACCAGTTATCTTTCAAATAATGTGTGGCTAAGGTGAGGGCAGCTGGTGCTGCCTTTGTTGTTGCTCCTGGTACAAATGGCTGATATTGATGGTGGTGTCATGGCTGATTTTGATGGTGGTGTCATGGCTGATTTTGATGGTGATGTCATGGCTGATTTTGATGGTGATGTCATGGCTGATTTTGATGGTGGTGTCATGGCTGATTTTGATGGTGTTGTCATGCCTGATTTTGATGGTGGTGTCATGGCTGATTTTGATGGTGGTGTCATGGCTGATTTTGATGGTGGTGTCATGGCTGATATTGATGGTGGTGTCATGTCTCTTCCTCTTGACGCTCAGCTGAAGGGGAAGCGGAAACTGTAAAAGTTGCTGCCATGCTGTGCTGGAGGTTGGTAGCAGGGAAGTACCAGCTAAAGGTGAATGAAATGTTAGGTGGGTGAAGAGCCTCCCATTAATTTGGTAATGACCTTTGAAGCAATATTGCCTCTCTCTGTGGAAAAGACAGTTGTTTAACAGCATGCTCTCAAATGACTGTGACTGGATCTCTTCGTTTTCCCTGATCAAAGCCTGCTCGGATTGTTCACTTCAGAATTTCTTCTGCTGCAGGTGACCCTGGCAAATTAGGAAACAGTCTGGAACTTTTGTGCTGTTGGGAAAAAAGAATTCTACAGTTGATTTAGTTGAATTATATGAATTTGTGCACCATATTTCATTTGTTAGCAGACATATATATCAGAGTACATATATTTATTATATACTGTTAATGTTCATATTTTATTTAATTTTGAATCGGGTATCTCATCATAAAATTTGAGGTTTTCCTTGCTTCATTTGTGTGCATAGTTAGGAACTTGATCTTCTCTCTGTAGATGCTGCCTGACCTGCTGAGTTTCTCCAGCACTTCCTGTTTTTACTGGGACTTGGAGATATGGTTAGACTTTCCATCTCTGAAAGAAAAATCTATACATTAGTCAGCAGATGGTGAACTAAATGCAAGTTATTAAATTGTATCTTTATTAATCTTTCATATCCATATAATCCAAAGGAATTAAGAGAAAATGACACATAAGTACTAAATCCTCTTGAAAATATCCCATGTGTCAGGAAGCTTTGCTCCTGATTCTTAGTTTAGGCAAAACAGTTCTGCTGCAGCTACTATTGACTTAGAATAGATTTCATTCAGAATTGTCAACTGTGCTCAAATATACAAATACAACAAAATGTCAAGAGGGATGAAGGGTGAGGAGTGTATCATGAACCATTGCTTTTGTGGGATTGCTGGGGAAAACCATTATGGAGTTTGGAGGTAGCGTGCTGGAATGCAGGGGTACAATAATTATAAAGGATGCAGGGATAGGGGATGACAGAGCATGGGAAGGCAAGATGGACAGTAGGAAATGGATGGTTAACTCTGTCCTGGCTTCCATGTGAAGGACAGTGCAGAATGATGTTTGACATGATTAAGCTGTAAGCTTGGCACTTGGATAAAGTGCAGAGATGAACCGTTAAATAAACTCAAACAAAAGCATAAATTGTTGGTGTAACTCAGTAGGTCTGGCAGCATCTACAGAGAAGAAAGCAGAGTCAACGTTTCAAGTCCAGTGACTCTTCAACAAAACTTTCTTCTTACAGATGTAGTGTAAGAATAAAGTGTGTTTTACTTAAACCCTAGTAACGTGACCAATTGAATCACATTTGGAATGCATCACCTTACACTCGCCTTTAAATAAGATAAAAGTTGCGAGTAAGACTACCTCCTTGATATATTTTGAGGGGGTTTGGTCTGGTCCATAACAGTGGTGAGTTGTCTTCTTGCACTACTGCAGTCCTTATTGTTATAAGTAGACCCACAATGACACTAGGCTTAGAATTCCAGGATTTTGACCCAGTGATACTGAAAGAATGTGATAAATGCCATGGAATTTCTTCCCTCACTACATTGAAATGAATTGAAGCAATTTAAAGATATGCAGGTTAGGTGGATTGGCCATGCAAAACTGCTTCATAGTCCCCAGGGCCAGACAGGCTAGGTGGTTTAGTCAAGGTTAATGTGGGGTAATGGGGATAGGATGGGGGTGAGGTGGGGGTGTTGGGATTGGGGGTTTCTGGGCAGTATGGTCTTCGGAGGGTCAGTGCAGACTCAATGAGCTGAATGGTCTCTTTTAGCAATGTAGGGATTCTATGATTCCATGACTTGTTTCCATTGGGTCTGTCATGATACAGATGCCTTTTCCTACATCAATGATGATTGTGCCTGAAGGTTGGATGAATGGAAGGAATGCAGTGATATGTATGATGCAGAACTGGAAAAGGTAGGAGAGAGCTTTAAAAGAAATGCCCTTTATTTTTAAACATTAGAATTAGGCAATATTTGGACTGTTCACATAAACATGCAGTGAGTGACAGGGGGACTCTACCATGCATACAGCCAACAGTTACATTAGATTCCCTACATGTAGATTAGATTCCCTATACTGTGGAAACAGGCCATTTGGCCCAACAAGTCCACACCATCCCTCCGAACAGTAACCCACCCAGAACCATTTCCCCCTAACTACTGTAATTAGTTTTTCTCTGTTGCTACATGTCACTAGATATAAAGCAGCATGTAACTTGACCTTACAGATTAGATTAGATTACTTACAGTGTGGAAACAGGCCCTTCGGCCCAACAAGTCCACACCGACCCGCCGAAGCGTAACCCACCCAGACCCATACTCCTACATTTACCCCTACACCTAACACTACGGGCAATTTAGCATGGCCAATTCACCTAACCCCTGCACATTTTTGGATTGTGGGAGGAAACCGGAGCACCCGGAGGAAACCCACGCAGACACGGGGAGAATGTGCAAACTCCACACAGAGAGTCGCCTGAGGCGGGAATTGAACCCGGGTCTCTGGCGCTGTGAAGCAGCAGTGCTAACCACTGTGCTACCGTGCCGCCCACAACATTAGAATTAGGCAACATTCCTAATTCTAATTCCTTGAACACTGCCTGCCCAACCTTTCAGAAACTTTTGTTGAGATAGCACCAGAGGATTTCTACAGATTTGCATCTTGGTGAATACTGAGAATTGACTAAATGCCCAGAGGCAGAAAGTTCTTATCAATGGATTTATATTCGATTAGAGACTGATCACCTGTGGCATGCTGTAAAGACCAGTGTTAGAATTCACTCTTAATTATTTTCATTAATGACTAGATCTTTGCTCTTTAATTAATGACTGGATTTGACTTTTGGAGAATGATTTGCAAACACACAGATGATATCAAGTTTTGAGTGAGTGTTAGGATGGGTGTATAAAAGGTGCTGTATCTCTATAGGAAGATCCGAATATGTTTTGGTAATGGGCTATTGCAAATTATGTTGACTATGTAATGCAAATGGAAAGTCCAATTTAAAATTACATACACGCTCCAGGTGATAGAATTAAAGCATTGTACATGACTTTGATTTGGCCTCATTTGGAATTCAGTGTTCAACTATGCTTTGATGCACCTAGTTTTAAAAAGGCTGAACGAGGTTCCAGTTGATGGATTAACAGTAAGGTAACATTTCTGCTTGCCCATGTGGCAATTCTGTGCACTCGTATTGCTCTTCCGTGGGAGGGTTCTAATCATGTATGCAAGGCAGATTTACAGTTACTGTCACTGAGGAGAGAAATCAAGTTTTACTGCAGTATTTCACATGTTGTTTATGGATTCTGGATCTGCACCACAAGAACAGAAAGACTGTATGAATAATTGATGGAAAAACACCCTCTGGAGAGACAGCTCTGAGTTTTCAGATACAGCTGTGATTTTGCTACTTGCTGAAGTGCCACAAGGAGCAATTGGACGTTTGGGAATAGAGAACAGATAAAGGAGGAAGAGTGATATTATAGAGTGAAACTGCAGTTGCAGTCAGTTCAACTTCAAGCACCTGGCCAATTGTTGCACAGTTGAGAAAGAGATTCGATAATGTCATAAATTTGGCTAACACATGGCTATATCCTCCAAACATATCTTTGTAAGATTCTTCTTCTTTAACTAATCAAATCCATTATGAAATCAAAGGGAAAAATATCAGTAAAAAAATCCCAGTAACACTTGGAAATGAACTTACTGGATCACCAGCAGAATGTCCAATTGCCTTAACACGAATACTGCCCTCCCTTCATCCCACGGCACAAGTTCAAATCTATCCCACTGAGTCTAAAAATGCAAAGGTTCTTCGGTCTCTCAACTTGAGGTACACTAATTCTTCCTTTTTTGAAAAGTAAAAGCTATTTTTGAAAGATTTATACACTCTGATTAATTGTTGATTCAATTAAAACCATGGAAACGCAACAAAATATGGCTATTCGCCATGAAAATCATATATATTTGGTATAAATGACAAATGCAAGTAATTTATATTCATGTGTTATGCAATTTCTCAGAACACTGCAACAATATTTGTTCTTCCTGACTCTTGTATCCATTTTTATGTCAAAGCTGGTTTTCAGCACACTACGTCTTACCTGCCTAAATATAGGCGAGCTCCAATTTGTTAATCATATTATGCAAATAATATTCAATATTTCTTCACATTTCATCAATTGTTAGGCAGTCAATGAAAATATGAAAATGTATATTAGGATTAAAGGCAGCATGGTGTTTCAGTGGTTAGCACTGCTGTTTCATAGCGCCAGGGACCAGGATTCCATTTGACCCTCAGGCGACTGTCTGTGTGGCATTTGTATATTGTGTCGTTGTGGGTTCCCTCCCACAGTCCAAAGATGTGCAGGTTAGGTGGATTAGCCATGCTAAATTGTCCTGCAGTGTCCAGGGATGTGTAGGCTAGCTGGGTTAGCCATGGGAAATACAGGGATAAGGTAGAGGGCTGGGACTGAATGGGATGCTCTTCAAATGGTTGGTGCAGACTCAATGGGCTGAATGGCGTGTTGCTGTTTTGATTGGGCAGGATAGTAATGAAGGGCTTTTGCCCGAAGCATTGATTCTCCTGCTCCTCGGATGCTGCCTGACCTGCTGTGCTTTTCCAGCAACACACTCTCGACTCTGATTTCTAGCATCTGCAGTCCTCACTTTTGCCTAGTATAGTAACACTGTTCAGCACTAGACAAAAAGTGTTGGATTGGGGGTTATTAGCCATGACTCTTCGGGTGTCCCTTGTCACTCATGGGCCAGCCCTGATGACGTTGTAAGAGGACAAACATTAGAGGAACCTGGGAGTTGTGCAGAATGTTAGCACCAGACAGCTCCCTGCACAGTGGCACACACCCACAGGAATTGTTATCTGTGGTCACAAACAAAAAACTGAACATGTAGGAAGGGAAATCCTGGAAACTGATGAGACAGTGCCGTGGAGCTCTGGGCTCCCCAAGATGCAGTTGATGGCTGCAGCCATCAGAGAACTCTGTGATAGCTGTACATTAGACAGTTTTGGTACTTTGTCTGAGTGGTGTCCAGTGAATTGTATGGACGAATTGCCACAGTTGCACTTGTGTGCTGTTAATTGGGAGATGCAACACATTTCCTTAGTTGAGGTTTGACAGGAGCCAGTGACAAGGGAGTTCAATGTCTCTGTGATCTTCAGTCCCCCATGACTGCACTTCTCTCCAAGACAAGTGGCTGCAGATCTGCACTCAGGAGGGCAGAGGTAAGTGACAGCTTCCCTAGTCATGTGAAGACACCTCCTGGAAAGTTGTTTAGTCCTCTGCATGTTGCTGCTTTGCCCTCTGTACACTCTTTCTCTGCAGACTGGTTAAGTGCTGCTACCTCATTCATAGCTGGAACTCTCTGAGCTTCATGGAGTCAGAGAGCTGCACAGCACAGAAACAAACCCTTCCCTCTAACCAATCCATGCCCACCATGTTCCAAAACAAAACTCATCCCACCTGCCTGCATTTGGCCCATATCCCTCCAAACCTTTCTTATTCAGGTACTTTTCAAAATGTCTTTTAAAGGGTGGCACGGTGGCACAGTTGTTAGCACTGCTACCTCACAGTGCCAGAGACCTGGGTTCAATTCCCACCTCAGGCAACTGCCTGTGTGGAGTTTGCACATTTTCCCCGTGTCTGTGTGGGTTTCCTCTGGGTGCTCTGGTTTCCTCCCACAGTCCATAAATGTGCAGATTAGGTAAATTGGCTATGCTAAATTGCCTATAGTGTTAGGTAAAGGGGTAAATGTAGGGAAATGGGTGGGTTGCTCTTTCGAAGGTTGGTGTGGACTTGTTGGGCCGAAGGGCTTGTTTCCATACTGTAAGTAATCTAATCTATTAAATGTTGTAACTGTATCTGCATCAATTACTTCCTCTGGTAGTTCATTCCACACATGGAACCACTCTCTCTCTGTGAAAAGGTTGCCCCTCATGTCTTTTTAAAATCTTTCTCCTCTTGCCTTAAAGAAAATGCCCCCGAATCTTGAAATCCCCCACCCCTAGGGAAACGACACCTACCATTCACCTTATTTATACTCCTCATGATTTTATAAACCTCTATAAGGTCACCCCTCAGCATCCTCCTTCATGTGTCTGATTCTGCTGTTATTGCTGTTCCCTTCTCCTTCTTCCCCTGCTTCACTTTCGTGGTCTTATCAATACTTCCTCATTCATAGCTGCAACCCTCTGAGCTTCATAGAGTCAGTCAGACACAGAGCACAAAAACCTTTCTGTCCAACCAGTCCATGTCAACTATGTTCTCAAACTTGGTTCAGTGTTTCCACGTTCTCTTCAGGAGTTACTGATCTGTTAAGAAAGAGCAGGTGTGAGATTTGCTTTGTGTTGACATCTATTAATAATCGACACAGTCATTGGGCTCTTATCAGGCTGCTGTTTAGATCAGAGTGATGATGGAAAAACACAGCAGGTCAGGCAGCATCTGAGGAGCAGGGAAATTGACGTTTCAGGCAAAGGCCCTTCATTAGTTTTTTGCCCGAAACGTTGATTTTCCTGCTCCTTGGATGCTGCCTGACCGGCTGTGCTTTTCCAGCACCACTCTGATCTAACCTCTGGTTTCCAGCATCTGCTGTCCTCACTTTTGCCTCTTTTTAGGCTGCTCCTGCATTGGGTGAAAGTCTGTCCTGTCAACACCTGTACGTGGGGAGGTGCAATCTCCATAAGCCATTAATAGGGTTCTCTTTCCTGATGCTGCCATGTGCAATATTTTGGTGTCTTTTTATCTTAGTGTCACTGTGCACTCAATTTGAGAGTCATTGCCCCTTCAGAACCTCTGTAATACAGTCTTCACCTATTGGAAAGATCAGGCAACATAATAGTTTAGTCCAAATTGTGCTATTTTCTGATGCGCTGTGATTCTGTGAATAATTCTGCATGGCTCATTGTGCATTTCTGTCCCCTTGAACCAACCCACACAGCCATCTCTGCCTCCCCTCCCCCTACCATTCCAATCCCCATACACAACCATTAGCACTGCCTAGAAGTCATAGCTGCCCTTCTTTGTGAAAAGTAAAAGATCAATAGAACACGGTTGCAGCTAATTGTTTGTAACTTAATGCAAACTCATTGAAGTAATGCTTGCTCAATCCATCTGTTTGAATTACTTTGTTTTGATATGTGGTCATTGTATCTAAACATGGGAGCAGGAATCTGTAGCCCTTGTCTTTTGCCTGCACATTCTTGAAGCTCCTAATTTGGAAATTGATTTTTAGAAAGATAGTTGTGGATAATTTTTGTTTAGATTTTCTCCCAACTACTCCTCTGCTTCGAGCATACTTTTCTCCCCATTAAAGTTGATTGCTTTCACATTTCCTCTTTTTTCCTCTGTCCTATGTCAATCCTCACACTTCTAAAAGTTCCATGTGAGCTCAGGAAATTCTGTCCATGTTGTGGAATCAGGCTCCAGTTCCATCTCAAAGGCACTGAGAACCGATAGGAAAAGCTGAGGGTCTCCCAGTACTAAATCCAATCTTTTCTTCTCACTCTGTCCAGGTTTTTTGTTCATTCATCAGCTGGGGGCATTGCAGGCCAGGCTAGCATTTATTGCCCATCCCTATTTGCCCAGAGGGCAATTAAGAGACCATCACATTGCTGTAGGTTTGGAGTCACACGTAGGCCAGACCAGATAATGGCAATTACTTCCCAAAGGGGCATTAGCTTGAACCAGGTGGGTTTCCAAACAATTGGTAACAATTCATGGTCATCTTTAGACTCCTAATTCCAGATATTTATTGAATTCAAATTCTACCATCTGCGACAACAGGATTTGAACCTGAGTCCCCAGACATTACTTGGGTCCAGGGATAATACCAGTAGGTCATTGCCTCCACCTTTACAGTGGGTGCATGCTAGAATAGCCACTGCATTTAGTATCAGGCTATTTGTTGTTGGGTTGAATTGGATCTTTCTGAGTTTTGCTGCTGATATTGAAAACATGAATCTGTATCTTTACAGTGATTGAGTTTTTTTGTACAACATGATTTCTCTATTACCTATGCCCTTGCTTCATTTCACCAAGATCTTTAGCTGTGTGTATTTGTTTCTTTTCTAAAGGAAACATCCACAGTAATATCATATGCTAATATCGGGAGTTTGTAAGGAACAAGTAAGGTCCGTATTTCACAGCTGGATTTATTAAATGACCACTAATTCAGGTCATAAATTATTCCAGCCTGAAAACTGTTCAATAAATGTTGTGCTACTCCATTAAGCAATATCCATCTTCAGCTGATGACTGAGAGTTCTCTGAGGTCTGGAGAAAATCTTACCTATGGACAGTGCTAAGTAATCCAACAACAATTAGATCATTTCCTGCCACGTCCAGTAATAAAATGTTGGTGTATAATTAAACACCAGAAGAGGAGGCCCCACAAACATCCTTATCTTTATTGAGGCAGTTTCCAGCATGTCAATGCAATATGGCTGATTTCACAACCATCCATTACCAGGGTGGGGTGCCCTCCATTTCACATTTTAACTGACTGATACAAGGTTTGGACTCTTTGATGTCAAACGATAAAGTCCAATGCATGTTGCATTTGTAAGAGATGCTTGTTTTTATAAGGCTTTATACCTTATTGAAGGAATATAAATGTGGTGAATAGTTTGGAAATATGAAAGCTGTGCTCCCACTATATCTGCTCCACTATGGGCCATGGCTGATCTGTTTGCCTTTTGAATTCCACATTCTCATCTATCCTGAATGTTCCTGATTCCCTTGTCTAACAATAACCTTTCTAACTCTGTCTTAAAAATATTTAAGGACCTTCACTCCACTGTCATCTGACACAGAACTTTCCAAAATCACAATGCTCTGAGAGAAGAAAGAAATTCTTCTCATCTCTGTCTTGAAAAGGTGACACCTAATTTTGAAACAATGTCCTGTAGCCAGATGGCTTTTGGCTACTTGGCCTTAGAAGTGGCCGACCAAACCGAATGATGGGAAATTGGCTAAGAATCTATCAAATACACTCTTTGCAGAATCTATATAGGATACAGATTTGATTAGGATACAAGGGTGCTAATGAGGGCTTCCTAACTCAGTTGAGTGCTAATGGGCACAAATGACTAATGATATCGATAGAGATATTGAATGTCCCATCCGGACATGATGGGTCCTGGTCTTCTTCACTGACACTATGAACAGAGGAAGGAATACAAATGCTTGGAGGCAATACTGTTAATCCCAGAATGAAATATCAAAACTGTCTCCAACAATTAAAGGCCTGCACTCTGATTGGAGGGCTCAACAATGCATTCTGGAAATGTGCTAGGAAATTGTATAAGCAGTAGAAACTCCATCAATAGAGACACTACACCCAAAGTGAAAGGAGTCTTTACCAAGAGAACAAGGCTGAGGTGTGAGATCCTCTTCTACAGAGGAAGGCAGAGGGTGAGAGAGACTACTGAACCTTGCAAGTTTCATCAGCACGTCCTAAGTTAAAGTATACACAGGATATTTATCTGGGGAGTCTTGGCTAGATAACGAGGATTCTACAATTAAATGTGGAGTGTCTTGCTTACTTTAACTACTTGTTTAATAAAAGTTTTGAGGGATATGGGCTAAATGCAGGCAATTGAAATTAGTTTGGGAAACTTGGTAGCATGGATGAGTTTGACCAAAAAGTCTATTTCTGTGCTGTATGACTCTATGACTGCAAAGTTGTGACTGTTTTACTGGTTAGTCAACTGGGGTCTGTTTGTTGGCATCAATTCGAAAAGATACCTGGGTAAATGTGTTTAAGTGACATATTGGTTGAAGTGGTTGGACTTTGGGTTTTGCCACGACTGTAGTCCCCTGGTTGTGGATTGACCAAAAGAGGAAACATCCTTTCCACTTCATCTAGATTGTTTAGGATTTTACACAATCAAGTCATCTCTAACTATTCTGAATTTCATTGTAAACAAATCCAGCATGTCCAACTGACCCTCATCAGATTACATGCTCATTCCAGGTTACAATCTAGAAAATTATCACTAAACCTCCTCCAATGCATTTACACTCATCCTTAAATAAGGGCACCAACCGGTACACAGCATTCAAGATCTGGTCTCACCAATACCCGGTGAAACTAAAGTTACGCTTCTTTTATTTTCTGTTCAATTTCTCTCTTGTTAAAGGGGAGCATCCTATTAGCCTTCTTCATTTTACACTATTACCTACATGTACCATTTTATAACTGGTTCATCAGAACACCCAAATCCCTTTGCATTTAAATTTCTGGAGTCATTCTCCATTTAAGTGATATTGTGCTTTCTGCTAAAGTGAACAACTTTTTCCCACATTATACTCCAATTGCTAGATCTTTACCATCTCATGGAACCTACCTAAAGCCACCTGAAAATCCCTTATGTCTTCTTCACAATATACTTCGCTACCTATCTTACTGTAATTTGCAAATTTAGCAACCACGCCTTCACTGCACTCATCTAAGTCATGGATGCAAATTGTAAAAAGTTGAGACCACAGCACAGAACCCTCTTGTAACACCCTGACAAATCACACAAAGAACCATTTTTGCATACTCTGTTTTCTACTAGCCTGTCAATTGCCTGTTTAAGCTAATGTGTTATTCCATTGACCATGAGCTTTTATTTCCTGGAATAAACTTTCTTTTAGATTAGATTACTTAGAGTGTGGAAACAGGCCCTTCGGCCCAACAAGTCCACACCGACCCGCCGAAGCGCAACCCACCCATACCCCTACATTTACTCCTTCACCTATTACTATGGGCAATTTAGCATGGACAATTCACCTGACCTGCACATCTTTGGACGTGTAGTTTACCAAATACTTTCTGGAAATCAAAGTATAGTAAGTCTCCAGTCTCCCCTGTATCTACAATATTGGTTCTCCTTTAAAAAAACCCAAATGAATTTGTGAACAAAACCATACTGACTCTTCCTGATTATCTTGAAGTTTTCTAAGTGCACAGCTGTAACGTCTTTTATGATTGATTCTAATACCCTCAGCCTGACCGACACAATCTAATTGGCTTCTGAGTCCCGGCCTCTCTTCCATCTTGAATCAATGGTTTATATTTGCAGAAAGTCTTGCTGTCTGTGTTTGCATTCCTCGCTAGCTTTCTCTCGTACTCTAAATTCTTCCCCTTGATTGATCTTTTAGTCATTCTCTGCCATTCTTTGTATTGTGTTAAATCATCTGACCTGCTAACCATTTTTGTACAGCTAGATTAGATTACTTACAGTGTGGAAACAGGCCCTTCAGCCCAACAAGTCCACACCGACCCGCCGAAACGCAACCCACCCAGACCCATTCCCCTAACACTACGGGCAATTTAGCATGGCCAATATACCTAACCTGCACATTTTTGGAGTACCCGGAGGAAACCCACACAGACACGGGGAGAAAGTGCAAACTCCACACAGTCAGTCGCCTGAGGCGGGAATTGAACCCAGGTCTCTGGCGCTGTGAGGCAGCAGTGCTAACCACTGTGCCACCGTGCCACTACATTCTTTATCCTTAAGTTTGTACATCCTATAACACCATTAGTTAATCAAGGATGAACATAGAACATAGAACAATACAGCACAGAACAGGCCCTTTGGCCCACGATGTTGTGCCGAACATTTGTCCTAGCTTAAGCACCCATCCATGTACCTATCCAATTGCCGCTTAAAGGTCACCAAAGATTCTGACTCTACCACTCCCACAGGCAGCGCATTCCATGCCCACACCACTCTCTGGGTAAAGAACCCACCCCTGACATCCCCCCTATACCTTCCACCTTTCACCTTAAATTTATGTCCCCTTGTAACACTCTATTGTACCCGGGGAAAAAG
>NC_057712.1:6056032-6058092 GCF_004010195.1 Chiloscyllium plagiosum | reverse complement strand
CAATCTCACACTTGACAGGGTTGAACTCCATCTGCCACTCCTCAGCCCAGCTCTGCATCATATCTAAGCCCCTTTGCAGCCGACAACAGCCCTCCTCACTATTCACAACTCCACCAATCTTCGTGTGTGGATGGTGTGTCCTCTCTTTATAATAGGAATGTATTTAATCTGAGTATTTTGAAATATTCCCTCACACTGCTGTTACTGTGTCTCTATTGACTCATCATCCTATGGGCCTAGCATGCCAGTCCACTTCAGCTAGCTCAGCTTTAATACCCCTTATTTAGGGGACCCAATCTATTCCCTTTCAAGCTGGAAGTAAAATTAACTTTCTTGTAGTTGCTACCACATATGGTTGCCTTAATCTGAGGTCATGAATTAATCCAGTCACTTTACAAAATACCAACTCTAATATATACTGCGCTCTGGTCAGTTCCGAAATGTATTGCTCTAAAGAAATGATTTCAAAAACAATCCGTGAAGTTCTCGTCCTGACTATTTTTCAGTTTTCCAGTTGATATGTAGATTAAAGTCATCATGATTATTCGCTTTCCTAAGCATGGGACATGCATGTTCTCAAGTGGTTTAAAAACAAATTGAAAATATATATTTTATTGTTTTCTTGCAAGCACCCAATACTTTTTCCTGCATTGGCCTGCATTGTATTAGAGAGCCTGTAGATCACTTCTACCAGTGAATTCTTGGATGAGTGCAGCCTCAGTAACACTCAACAAGTTCAAGACCATTCTGGTCCTTCACAACCAAGGCACAGTGGTGGCAGTGTGTACCATTTGCAAGGTGCACTGCAGTAACTTACTTTTGATAGCACTTTCCAAACCACAATTTCTCCTATCTAGAAGGAGAAGGGCAACAGAAGTTTTTTTAAAAACTTCATTCACAGGATATGGGCATTATTGGCTTGGCCAACATTTATTGCCCTGTTGTAATTACCCATAGGTCAGTTTTTTTTTTCTTTAACAGTCAACCACATTGCTGTGGGTCTGGAATCACATGTAGGCCAGACCAGGTAAGGGCAGCAGTTTCCTTCCCTAAAGGATGTTAGTAAAACAGATGGGGTTTTCCAGCATGGTCTTCATTACACTCTTAATTCTGGATTTCTTTTTTATTGCTTTCAAATTACACCATCTGCTGTGTTGGAATTCAAATCCGGATTCCCAAGATATTATCTGAGTTTCAGGATTAATAGTCCAATGATAACACCACTAGGCCATTGCCTCTCCAATACATGGGGAAATTGCCACCTTCCAGTTCCTATCGGTCCATCTGATTTGTGACATCACTTGTGTCCTGGAAACTCCAGCAGGATCAATAGGAATATTGACAGAAATTGGAATGGGGTGTAGGTACCTCTCCCAGTGCAGGTGCTAGAGATTGCTAAATATTGCCTACCTGCTCTGAGCAACTGAGATGGTATCCTGCTCTACAAGAGGATGATTTCCATGATCTCCATGTGGTTAGAAGTAGGGCAACAGGTAACAATTTGGCTCTGATTATTATGCTAGCACTCTCTTTGAGAGTGACAACCTTTTGAGAATGCTAGGTAAGTGGGCTTATTCAAGAAACCACTTTTGATGCTGGAAAGATGAATTACAAGCTCAAAATGCTGCAAATAGGCAACATCAGTTTTAAAAATAGACAATAGACAATAGATGCAGGAATAGGCCATTCTGCCCTTCGAGCCTGCACCACCATTCAATATGATCATGGCTGATCATTCAATATCCTGTTCCTGCCTTATCTCCATAACCCTTGATTCCACTATCCTTGAGAGCTGTATCCAACTCTTTCTTAAATGAATCCAGAGATTGGGCCTCCACTGCCCTCTAGGGCAGAGCATTCCACACACCCACCACTCTCTGGGTGAAGAAGTTTCTCCTCATCTCTGTCCTAAATGGTCTACCCCGTATTTTTAAGCTGTGTCCTCTGGTTCGGCACTCACCCATCAGCGGAAACATGTTTCCTGCCTCCAGAGTGTCCAATCCTTTAATAATCTTATATGTCTCAATCAGATCCCCTCTCAGTCTTATAAACTCAAGGGT
>NC_057712.1:6030145-6053478 GCF_004010195.1 Chiloscyllium plagiosum | reverse complement strand
GCCGAAGCGCAACCCACCCATACCCCTACATGTACCCCTTACCTAACACTACGGGCAATTTAGCATGGCCAATTCACCTAACCTGCACATCTTTGGACTGTGGGAGGAAACCGGAGCACCCGGAGGAAACCCACGCAGTCACGGGGAGAATGTGCAAACTCCACACAGTTAGTCGCCTGAGTCGGGAATTGAACCCGGGTCTCTGGCGCTGTGAGGCAGCAGTGCTAACCACTGTGCCACTGTGCCGCCCACAGTTGTCTTTCTTGACTTCTCTTTTTCTAACTTTCCCTTTAATTTCCTTCTTAAACTTCCAGTTTGTCCCCTCCCCTCGCTACTTTGTTTAAATGTAGCTGTGTTGCAGTCGCAAACCTGCCTGCCAGAATGCTGGTCCCCAACCTATTAAGGTGCAAACCGTCTCTCTTGTATAATTTATGCTTTCCATAAAACATACCCCAGTGATCCAAGAATTTAAATCCTTGCTTCCTGCACCAGTTCCCCAGCCACACGTTCAAGTCCATTATCTCCCTGTTTCTGGCCTCACCAGCCCGAGGAACTGGAAGCAAACCGGAGATAACCACCCTGGACGTCCTGCTTTTCAGCCTTCTTCCTAGTTCTCCGAAGTCCCGCAGTAGTATGTTCCTCCTTCTCTTCCCGACATCAATTGTGCCGACATGTACCACTACCTCTGGCTCTTCACCTTCGTCCTTGAGGATTTCCTGCACTCTGTCTGTGATGTCTTTAACCCTGGCACCAGGAAGGCAACACACCATCCTTAAGTTTTGCCTGCTGCCACAAAAACCCCGGTTAGTTCCTCTCACGATGGAGTCCCCTATCATCACGGCTCTGTGCGATGTCTGACTCTTCCGCTCTGTCTCCATGTCAACTTTTGATTGACAGACCTGGCCGCCTCGTGGACTGGCAGTGTCTTCAGTCTCTACTGTTTCCAAAAGATTCACCTTGTTCCTGACAGGTACTTCCCCCGGGGTCTCTTGCACCTGTCTCCTCTCTGCCTTCCTCATCGTCTGCTCTCTTCTGCTCTCTTCTGGTATGGTCGGTGTAATAACCTCGCTGAAGGTCTTGTTCAGAAAGATCTTGTTCTGTCGGATGAGCCTAAGGTCCTTGAGTTCTTTCATCAGTGCTGCAATATGCTCTGTCAGTAGCGGAACGTGCACACACTTTCCACACTTATACGAGCCACACACACACCAGAGTCGTTGACCTCCCACATCAAGCACGTAGCACACTGAACCAGCTTGGAAAGGATGGAGGTCCTCTTCTGACACAGAGGTAGTGGGTCCCTACGCCTGGGCTTGGACACTCAGATGGAAACCTGCCTGCCAGAATGCTGGTCCCCATGGAAATATATTAATATTTCAGGCCCAATCTACAAAAAGAAGTGACTTAGATGTCACAATTTTCTTAAACAGTAGCTCATTTAACCCTGATTATTTTATGTGTCATGTGGTAATTGAGAAGTAGCTGTTGAATTAATCCTAGTCAATAAATGATAATTTCACAGTTTAATGTAACTATTACTGGCTGAGGTATGCACTTATTTAGCAACTGAATTTATAAAATCAGGGCTATCGAATTATGTTCAGAGTTGCTGATACGAAGGGTAACCAGTATTTTTCCAACATTGTTTCTCTTCCCTAACACCACAAGAACAGCGCTGATGGTAGAATTCATATTCCCAGTTAGTATTAAGAAAAGCCAGAAAAATAAATTCTCAACCTTCTCAAAAATGAAGTATAGGTTATTTTGAGTCTCTCTCCCACCAATTCCATTTTTGTAATTTAACCTTTTTTTAAAAAATCCAACCTGTTCAGAAATGTTCATACACATCTTTGGAGCAGGTCAGACTTGAGAAGCCAATTCTCTTAGGCCCCTGCGTAGGGGCACTACCACTGCACCACAGAGGGCCCTGTCAAGAGCTCTGTTCACATCTACCTGGAAGTAGGAACAATACGCCTTGTCCAGGTAACGAGGGAGCACTGCAAATTTAAAAAAATTATTTAACCTAATTTTATAATCCACCTATTCAGCGAGATTATGACATGCCTTTGGTGCAGGTGGTACTTGAACCTGAGTGTACAAGCCCAGGCATAGGGACCCACTACCTCTGTGTCAGAAGAGGGCCTCCATCCTTTCCAATGCTCACAACTTTAATTGTCCTTCAGCACCACAATTATTGGCCCTTATTGCCCCCGAAGTTTTTAGGATTCAACGTAACTACTGACTAAAAGCTCTTATAATGTTGTAATAGTGTCCCCGGCTTGAAGTCTCACCTGATCCAGGTGTGTAATAACATCTCTGAACTCACTGATTAGGAAATAACTCTGTAACTACTGACTTATGGCTTTAAGTATTAAGAGAAATTGAACAGAACCTACTCAGAACACAGTATCGTAACACAGTATTGCAAACCAGTGAATTGCTCAGGATTTGTTTTTCTTGCTATATTACAAATGTAAACAAAGTGTATATTATTTCAGTGTGATGACATGTTCAATTTGTTTATTTCATCTCAGGAAACATTACTTGTTTATCTTCACCAAATAAGATGCTATTCCAGGGGAGAAAGTGAGGTCTGCAGATGCTGGAGATCAGAGCTGAAAATGTGTTGCTGGAAAAGCGCAGCAGGTCAGGCAGCATCTAGGGAACAGGAAGGGCTTATGCCCGAAACGTCGATTCTCCTGTTCCCTGGATGCTGCCTGACCTGCTGTGCTTTTCCAGCAACACATTTTCAGCCAAGATGCTATTCCAGTTTGTTCAAGAAAGTGTAGCAAATAAAGTGGGTGATTAAGACATGACAATTTTACTCATTTCACATATCATGTACCAGTTAATAGGTAGCAGATATATTAATCTGTGTCAATAGATGATATAACGCAGTCTAATTATAAATGACAAATGCTGACAGCATAACAGCTTTCTGTGCAAAGCAGAACCATTGAATTCTCATTTGCATTTAAACGCAACAGCATTTACAATCGAAGAGAGTTTATTGCTTAATACTATTCGTGCGATCTGGGTCAATTGGAATGGATTATATTCAAGTTCCTGAAGTTAGAATTCATTCCTTTTCTCAGAGATTGGAAGCAGGTTGGGTTGAAAAAAATGCCTATTAATGGATTGTTCCAATCATTTCAATACTGGCATTGGGTTTACATTGATTTGCAGTTGACTCTATTTTATTGCATTTATGAAATGCCTTTTCTGTGTTGCTAACAATGCAATCCCTTAAGCATAAATTGGAAGTGGCGGAGGCTAGTACAATTGCAACATTTAACAGACATCTGGATGGGTATATGAATAGGAAGGGTTTGGAGGGATATGGGCAAATAGGACTAAATTAATTTAAGAGTTGGACCAAAGGGTCTGTTTCCGGGCTATACATCTCTATGACTATGATTTGATTTGTCCATTAGTCTGCAAGTTCAATTCTTGATGAACATAAGTGGAGCCAGATGCTGCTAAATCTCTGACAATCTGGGACAATAAAACCAATTGTAGTTATTTTATATTTATTGAATGCTCATGATTGCAGAGAATGTCAATTGTATGTTACACTTTCCTGACTTCTTGTACAAATGTAAAAAATATATTGCGGGGTGTGGGGGAGACCACATTTCTGGGAAGATGGGAACATAAATTTGCAATTAAGTGTTTTCAGTGTCACAAAGTCCCAGTGAGAATGGCATGCTCTGCGTTTCCTCTGAAGAAGCAACTCAGCATTAATTCCACAGGCGTGTGGTGGTGGTGACTGGGATGCATGTTTCATTAGAACTAATAAATCAGCAAGTTGTTGGAGGGAATCCTGAGAGACAGGATTTACATGTATTTGGAAAGGCAAAGACTGATTATGGATAATCAACATGGCTTTGTGTGTGGGAAATCATGTCTCACAAACTTGATTGAGTTTTTTGAAGAAGTAGCAAAGAGGATTGATGAGGACAGAGTGGGGATGTGATCTATATGGACTTCAGTAAGGCGTTCGACAAGGTTACCCATGGGAGACTGGTTAGCAAGGTTCGATCTCTCAGGATACAGGGAGAACTAGCCATTTGGATACAGAACTGGCTCAAAGGTAGAAGACAGAGGGTGGTGGTGGAGGGTTGTTTTTCAGACTGGAGGCATTTGACTAGTGGAGTGCCACAATGATCGGTGCTGGGTCCTCTACTTATTGTCATTTACATAAATAATTTGCATGCGAGCATAAGTGGTATTGTTGGTCAGTTTGCAGATGACACCAAAATTGGAGGTGTAGTGGACAGCGAAGAAGAATCTTGATCAGATGGGCCAATGGGCTGAGAAGTGACAGATGGAGTTTAATTTAGATAAATGTGAGGTGCTGCATTTTGGGAAAGCAAATCTGAGCAGGACTTGTACACTTGCTGGTAAGGTCCTAGGGAGTGTTGCTGAACAAAACCTTGGAGTACAGGTTCATAGCTCCTTGAAAGGGGAGCCGCAGATATATAGGATAGTGAAGAAGGTGTTTGGTATGCTTTCCTTTATCGGTCAGAGTATTGAGTACAGGTGTTGGGAGATCATGTTACGGCTGTACTGGATATTGATTAGGTCACTTTTGGAATATTGCGTGCAATTCTGGTCTCCTTCCTATCGGAAAGATGTTGTGAAACTTGAAAGGGCTCAGAAAAGATTTATAAGGATGCTACCAGGGTTGGAGGATTTGAACTATAGGGAAAGGTTGAATAGGCTAGGGCTATTTTCCCTGGAGCATCAGAGACTGAGGGGTGACCTTATAGAGGTTTATAAAATCATGAGGGACATGGATAGGGTAAATAGACAAGGTCTGTTCCCTGGGGTAGGGGAGTCTAAAATGAGAGGACATAGGTTTAGGGTGAGAGGGGAAAGATGTAAAAGAGATCTAAGGGGCAACATTTTCATGCAGGGTATGGTACGTGTATGGAATAAGCTGCTAGAGGAAGTGGTGGATGCTAGTACAATTGCAATATTTAACAGGCATCTGGATGGGTATATGAATAGGAAGGATTTGGAGAGATATGGGCCAAGTGCTGGCAAATATGACAAGATTAATTTAAGATATCTGGTTAGCATGGACGAGTTGGACCAAACTCTGTTTCCGGGCTGTACATCTCTGTGACTAATTAGACATTTTGCCTTGTCTGACCAGAGAGTAAAAGATTAGTGGAGTCATCAAGAAAGTGAATATATGGCTCCAACCAGATCAGCTATGAGCTGAGCAGTCCCCAGGGGCTGAATTCCACTGGTTCTAACCTTTCTGTTTGTATGTATTTTCATATAGGTAAAAGGTGTATTTTCATATGTTGTCTTTCAGAGATCTCTGGAGCTAAGTGAAAACAAATGCCAATTTTACTGACAGGCACAAACCTAAAGTGGCAACATGAGTGAATAAGGTGGTAAAGAGGGCATACAGCATACTTGGGCATTGAGCAAAAAATATTGGCAAGTCATGTTGCAGCTGTATTAATATCGGCTATATTAGTAATGTGTGCAGCTCTGGTCACCGCTCTATAGGAAGGATGTGGAGGCTTTGGAGATGGTGGAAAAGAGCTTTACCAGGAGATTACCTGAATTGGAATGTATTAACTATAGGGAGAGGTTGGATTGTTTTTGCTTGAGTATTGAAAGCTGAGGAAGCAACCTGAGAGAAGGATATAAAATTATAAGAATCATGGATTGGGTGGATGTTTGGAGTCTTTTTTTTCCCAGGGTGGAAATATCAAATATTAGGGGTCATAGATTTCAGATGGGATTGGGAAAGTTTAAGGGAGATGTACGAGCAAGGTTTTTTACATGGAGGGTGATAAGTACCTTGAGCAAACGGCAGGGAGATGGTAAAAGCAGATATGATTGCAACATTTTAAAAGGCATATGGACAGATCCATGAGTAGGCAGGGAATAGAGAGATACAGACCATGGACAGGCAAATGGGATTATCTTAGAATGTCATCATGGTCAGTCCAGACATGATGAGATTAAGGGCCTAGTCCAGTTCTGTACTGTCCTATATTGTAAAGAAAGAGTTTCAAAAACACTTTTGACAACTTGATGTCTCAAAGCAGTCAACTGTCAATAAAGTGTTTTAACAATGTAATCATGGTTGCAATGTAGGAAATGATGTTATGTTGGTGATGGGAGAAGCGTGCAATAATCAAGTCCCATCACTTTACCAGCATTAGTTCAATGTGTTGATTTAGTTACTAAAATGACTGATTCCACTGTTTCCTACTATTGTTCAAAATAAATGTCCACCACTCTTCATTTACAAAATTAACCTCTTCATCAAGAACAAGACTTATTCTTAAATCATTTGCAACTATTCATTAACATCTCAACTATAAACTAAAATCAAAACGGTATCATGTTAATCCCAAATGCAAATGCATGCACACAAACAAAAATAGACAAGTTTCTGGAGAGATGATGGCTCTTTCAAATGTGGCAAAAGATAAAAAAGCAAATCCTGTGGGTCAATAGTTAGATACAAAGGATAGCATGTGATGATTTCTTATGTCTGCTGAATTTCCTGTCAATTAAGATGAAGTGTTGAAACTGTAAATTGATGATAAATGTCTAGTTTTGATTTCAACAAACTTGTATCCGATTCTTCACTACTTGGTCACATTTCAGCTTTTCAGGTTTTACCAGTTGGACAAAAATGCTGGTATTTGGAAACTCTGTCAGGTTCCCACAAGCTTTTACAGTGAACAACGTTTCAGGAAGAGGCTTTAATGTATGGATTGTCTTCCTTACTTTACATCAGAACTTGAAGTTCAGAAAGAGATGCTCAGGAATATTAGCATAGGTTCCCTAGTCCTCTCAAAACTGGGTTTACCAATAATTTAAAGTAATTAACCTCTTATCTCCTTGAAAGTTTTTTGTTTAGCTGATTCTTCAAAATCTTTTCCCCAGGGTAGGTGAGTTCAAAACTAGAGGCTATAGGTTTAACATGAGAGAGGAAAGATTTAAAAGGGATCGGAGGGACAACTTTTTCACACAGAGGGTGATGTGTGCATGGAATGAGCTGCCAGAGAAAATGGTGGAAACTGGTACAATTACAACATTTCAAAGGCATCTGGATAGATACATGAATAAGGAGGGTTTCGAGGGATATGGGCCAAATGCTGGCAAATGGGACTAGATCAGTTTAGGATATCTGATTGGCATTGAGGAGTTGGACCAAAGGGTGTGTTCCTGTACTGCATAACTCTATGATTCAATGATTTCATTTCCAGTAGGCGGCTTATAGCACACCCTCGGCAGTTAGCTTTATTTCCAATAAATTACTTGGCAAAAGTCTTTTCAATCCTGAGAATGCGCAAAGTTGATGCTGTAAGTGGTGACTTATAAACTTTTCATTATAGCTCAATATAGCTAATTCAAAATAATCCAAAACTCTGCCACCTTTTACCCAATAGTACTTAAGATTATTTACATTCTTAAAGATGAACAGCCACTGTGTATGCAACAGGCTCTCACAAAGGACAATGATACTAACCAGATAAACTATTTTGACTGTAAGATAATATTGGCCAGAAGACCAGGAGTAACTCACTGCTCTTCAAAGACAAATAACAGCAACGTTTCTCCACCTGAGAGGCAGCAATGCCTCCATTTAATGCCTCATCTTTAACAACATTCTGTCATAGTACAGCACTCATTCAGAATGGGTGCTGGAGTGCCAGCCTGGATTCTACGCTCAGATCTTGAGTGGAACCTGAATCACTCATGACCTGACTCTGCGGAGATTGCTACCCTGTGAACTATATTAATATCCAGAAATGAACATCATATCTGAACTGTTACGGAACCTCCTTTTCATGTACCCTATTACAAAATCTACACAGTGAACCGACTCAGTACCAAACTTCAATTGACAAATCTGTCAGTTTAAGGTTGAAATTAAATACTTAAATGTAATTATTCAGATTACAAGTATAATTTTAGTGCATCAGTATTTAAGAAGGTTATAGTTTTTTTTAAATGCAATCACTATATATGTTTCTCATGAACAGTGTTTCTGAGCAAACACTGAAAATGTGTTCTGTATAGTGTTAGCAATATAATGTCATATAATTGCAATTTGTCAGCAGCATTTGATCACAAGGTATATGGAAGTTTTAACATAACAATGGGTTATACAACCCCTGCCAGTAAATGTTTCAATTTTTCCTTAATATGAATGAATATTTATAAAGGTCATTCTGCTATAACACCCATTTTGTTAATGCAAATTCGTAATAATGCGATGGGCAAACTGGGGACACTGTTTCTAAAGCGTAAACGTTTAAAGCATGATGGTTATAACACAATTCCAACTCCATTCGTGTTAATAGTGCTGCTATTATGTGATTTTCTTATAACACAGCAATGCATGAGAACTTCGTTATAGCAGAATCAACTGTAATCACGTCTACCCACATCTACACTTTACTTCTATGTTGTCCGTTTTATCTTTTCATAACTTTATGCACATCATGTTATCCTATGATTAATTTTGATTTAACAAATAAAATTTCAAGGCTCCTTGGGGGTGGCATGGTAGCTCAGTGGTTAGCACTGTTGACTCATAGTGCCAGGGATCTGGGTTCGATTCCAGCCTCGGGCGACTGTCTGTGTAGAGTTTGCACATTCTCCCTGTGTCTGTGTGGGTTTTCTCTGGTTTTTGTCCACAGTCCAACGATGTGCAGGTTAGGTAGATTGGTCATGGAAAATTGCCGATAGTGTCCAGGGTGGGGTAGTCATGGGGAATGTAGGGTTACAGGGATGGTTTGAGTCTGGATGGGAGGGTCAGTATGGGATGAATGGCCTGCTTCCACACTGTAGGGATTCTATTACGTTTGTATTTTCTGAATCCAAGTCTCATCTTTGTGATTCTATATTCTTTGTATAGGCTTTAGATGTACATATAGCATAAGTTCATAATAGGTTCGTCGCATCTCTTAAAATTGATATTTTATAGCTCTGGAGATAAAACCTGGAATATTAACAATGAGTTTTACAGCCTTATTGACTTCAAGTGCTGTAATTAATGTCCTGTGCAACTATAATGCCAATTGCATCTACTCTTTCACTACATCAAGTCTACTTCCATTCTGGAGACATTTGATGCTTTTGTCAACTATATCCTTTCATATGTACTATCATTGGATTCTATCCATTAAGATTTCTCTATTCAATCATCTTGGAAACATGCCTTTGTATCTTTAGTTTTCTGCTGCAAACCTTCATTAAAAAGTAGAAGTTAGGTGACATGACACATTTAAATTTATGTAAACTCCATTTACTGGCACAATGTTGCTGCTTACCAAAGACACAAGAGTTGCTGAGTTATTTGTTGTAATTGAGATAGGGTGGCTCAGTTTTGACATGACTTGTTTCTGATGTGTCCGATCTTTACCTTTACTCTGTTTTTTAAGTGAAGGTTTCAAGCAAGAGAATGATAAAGCACAATGAGACCATTACAAATGAAATTAAGTGGCATTTTATCAATAGTCTTCCAGATCACCGTGATATGGAGGTAGTGCTGTTAAGTTGGGGTGACAGTCAGAAGTCGCACAACACCAGGTTATACCTAACGAAGGAACAACACCCTGAAAGCTTGTGGTTTCAAATAAACCTGTTGAACTACGACATGATGTTGTGTGAATTCTGACTTTGCCAGATAGTGCAGGGCAATCCATAATTGTGCTGCATATACCATTTCCATTGATTTGTGCTAATTTGTATTGATCTATAATGTCATATAGAGTCACAGAGCTGTAAAGATGTACAGCACGGAAACAGACTCTTCAGTCTAACTTGTCCATGCCGACCAGATATGCCAACTCAATCTAGTCCCACCTGTCAGCACCTGGACCATATCCCTCCAAACCCTTCCTATTCATAAACCCATCCAAATGCTTTTTAAATGTTGCAATTGTACTAGCCTCCAACACTTCCTCTGACAGCTCATACCACAAATGCACCACCCTTTGCGTGAAAATGTTGCCCCTTAGGTCTCTTTTATATCTTTCCTCGTCACCCTAAATCTATGCCCTCTGGACTCCCCCACCCCAGGGAATAGACTTTGTCTATTTATCCTATCCATGCCCCTCATGATTTTATAAACCTCTATATGGTCACCCCTCAGCCTCCGATGTGCCAGGGAAAATAGCCCTATCCTATTCAACCTCTCCCTGTAGCTCAAATCCTCCAACCCTGGCAACATCCTTGTAAATCTTTTTTGAACTCTTTCAAGTTTCACAACATCCTTCTGATAAGAAAGAGACCAGAATTGCATGCAATATTCCAAAAGTGGCCTAACCAATGACCTGTACAGCCACAACATGACCTCCCAACTCCTGTACTCAATACTATGATCAAGAAAGGAAAGCATACCAAACGCCTTCTTCACTATCCTATCTACCTGCGACTCCACTTTCAAGGAGCTATGAACCTGCACTCCAAGGTCTCTTTGTTCAGCAACACTCCCTAGGGCATTACCATTAAGCGCATAAGTCCTGCTAAGATTTGCTTTCCCAAAATGCAGCACCTCACATTTATCTGAATTAAACTCCATCTGCCACTACTCAGCCCATTCACCGATCTGATCAAGATCCTACTGTAATCTGAGGCAACCTTCTTCGCTGTCCACTACACATCCAATTTTGGTGTCATCTGTAAACTTACTAACTATACCTCCTAAGCTCACATCTAATTCATTTATATAAATGACGAAAAGTAGTGGACCCAGCACCGATACTTGTGGCACTCCACTGGTCACAGCCCTCCAGTCTGAAAAGCAAGCATCCACCACCACCCTCTGTCTTCTACCTTTCAGCAAATTCTGTATCCAAATGGCTAGTTCTCCCTGTATTGCATGAGATCTAACCTTGCTAACCAGTCTCCCATGGGGAACCTTGTCAAACACTTTACTGAAGTCCATATAGATCACGTCTACCGCTCTGCCCTCATCAATCTTCTTTGTTACTTCTTCAGAGAACTCAATCAAGATGGTGAGACATGATTTCACACGTAGAAAGCAGTGTTGACTATCCATAATCAGTCCTTGCCTTTCCAAATACATGTACATCCTGTCTCTCAGGGTTCCCTCTAACAACATGCCCACCACCGAAGTCAGGCTCACTGGTCTATAGTTTCCTGGCTTGTCCTTATCACCCTTCTTAAACAGTGGCACCACATTAACCAACCTCTAGTCTTCCTGCACCTCACCTGTGATTATTGATGATACAAATATCTCAGCTAGAAGCCCCGCAATCACTTCTCTAGCTTCCCACAGAGTTCTAGTGTACACCTGATCAGGTCCTGGGGATTTATCCATGTTTTTGCATTTCAGAACATCCAGCACTTCCTCCTCTGTAATATGGATATTTTTCAAGATGTTACCATCTATTTCCCTACAGTCTACATCTTCCATGTCCTTTTCCATCAGTAAACACTGATACAAAATACTCGTTTAGGATCTGCCCCATCTCCTGTGGCTTCACACAAAGGCCGCCTTGCTGATCTTTGAGGGGCCCTATTCTCTCCCTAGTTACCTTTTGTACTTAATGTATTTGTAAAATTCCTTTGGATTCTCCTTAACTCTATTAACTTAAGATATCTCATGTCCCCTTTTTGCCCTCCTGATTTTCTTCTTAAGTATACTCCTCCTGCCTTTGTATTCTTTAAAAGATTCACTCGGTCTATCCTGTCTATACCTGACATATGCTTCCTTCTTTTTCTTAACCAAACCTTCAATTTCTCTCATCATCCATCATTCCCTATGCTTACCAGCCTTTCCTTTCAACTGAACAGGAATATGCTGTCTCTGCTGGTCAGAGCTTTGTCAGAGCTTTGACAAAGGGTCAGTTAGACTCGAAACGTCAGCTCTTTTCTCTCCTTACAGATGCTGCCAGACCTGCTGAGATTTTCCAGCATTTTCTCTTTTGGTTTCTGATTCCAGCATCCGCAGCAATTTGCTTTTATACTGAATCAGAAAATTGTCTTGTACACACTTAACAAATTCCTCTCCATCTAAACTCTTAACACTATGGTAATCCCAGTCTATGTTTGGAAATTTAAAATCCCCTACCATAACCACCCTATTTATTATTCTTACAGATAACTGAGATCTCCTTACAAATTTGTTTCGCAATTTCCTTCTGACTATGAGGGGGTTGATAATACAATCCCAATAAGGTTATCATCCTTTCCTTATTTTTCAGTTCCACCCAAGGGTAGGTCAAGTTTTGCGCCCTTTCTAGTTGGTACATCCACATACTGAATCAGAAACCAAAAGAGAAAATGCTGGAAAATCTCAGCAAATAACTTCCCTGGATGTATTTCCGGTAATATCCTCCCTCAGTACAGCTGTAATGCTATCTCTTATCAAAAATGCCACTCTGCCTCCTCTCTTGCCTCCCTTTCCATCCTTCCTGTAGTATTTGTATCCTGGAACATTAAGCTGCCAGTCCTGCCCATCCCTGAGCCATGCTTCTGTAATTGTTATGATATCCTAGTCCTCATGTTCCTAACCATGCCTTGAGTTCATCTGCCTTCCCTGCTATGCCCTTTGCATTGAAATAAATGCAGTTTAATTTATCAGTCCTACCTTGTTTTCTGCTTTATCCCTACCTGCCCTGACTGTCTGGCTTACTTCATTTCTCAGCTGTACCAGTCTCAGGTTGATCTCTTTCCTCACTATCTCCCATGGTCCCATCCCCCCCATCTTACTAGTTTAAATCGTCCTGAGCAGCTCTAGCAAATTTCCCTGCCAGTATATTAGTCCCCTTCCAATTCAAGTGCAATCTGTCCTTCTTGTACAGGTCACTTCTACCCCAAAAGAGATTCCAATGATCCAAAAATGTGAATCCTTCTCCCATACACCAGCTCCTCAGCCATGCATTCATCTACTCTATCTTCCTATTCCTGCCCTCACTAGCTCATAGCACTGGGAGTAATCCAGATATTACTACCCTCGAGGACCTCCTTTTTAAATTCCTGCCTAATTCTCCCTTCAGAATCTCAACCTTTTCCCTTCCTATGTCGTTGGTTCCAATGTGTACAATGTCCTCCTGCTGGCCCCTGTCCCCTGTGAGAACATTCCCCACCCTCTCTGAGACATCTTTGATCCTGGCACCAGGGAAGCAACACACCATTCTGCTTTTTCGCTGCTGGCCACAGAAACGTCTGTCTGTACCTCAGATGAGACAGTCCCTTAACACAATCGATGTTCCCCTCATTGCATGAGAGCCAGTCTCAATTCCAGAAACGTGGCTGTTCATGCTACATTCCCCCAAGAATCCATCTCCCCCTACATTTTCCAAAACAGAATACTTGTTTGAAATGGGGATAGTCACAGAAGACTCCTGCACTAGCTGCCTACCTCTCTTACCTTCTGTGGAGTTAACCCATCCGTGACTGTATCTGTGACTTTTCTCCCTTCCTATAACTGCATCTATCACATCCCATTGCTGTTGTAAATTCTTCATTGTCTCTGACTGTTGCTCCAACCGATCCATTTGATCTGATAGGATTCACATCCAACAGCATTTATTGCAGATATAATCCTCAGTAACACGTGAACTCTCCCTCAACTCCCACATCGACAAGAAATAGCATATCACTTTACTAAGGGCTATTTTTACTTCTTTCAATCTGCAGACCCAGAAAATAGTCACATCTTATTCCTCTAGAAAACACTGTTCCAGGTTAACTTAATACTTATGGCTTGTATTTTTAAGTTTAATCAAGAGACATATCTCAATAACATATATAATCAAGAAAGAACTCACTTTATTCACTACTGCAGACTTATTGTAAGGCTACACCTAAAAACATTCACTTATCTGTTTCTGTGCTGTGATCATTTCCGAACAAGTTTCTCCAATATTAGTTGTGAATTTTGCTGTTTATTTATTTTCCCAGACATGCTTCGATGTCCAGCAAAGGCAGCAACTGCGCAGGTTCACTGCTGTGTCAATAAGCAATGTGGATTTCTTTCTTTCTCTCTCTCTCTTCTGCACTGTCCTCACCATGTGCTTCCTTTGTCTGTTCCTCTCCCTTATAAAAATGCCGTTGTTTTGATTTTTTATTTTCTCCAAAGTTGCAAAACAATGTAACAGCATATAAAACACGAATTGCTGCTCCTGGAATTCGAGGAAGTCACCTCCAACACCTAAAATACCCCAAAAAAGAAGTAGCCTGTTACAGCCAGAAATTTTTTTCCCGTTCTTGGATTACCCAAAATCTATGCATCATATACAGTGATGAGTTACTATCTGATAGTGAGAGTTTTGAGTAAGCTTTAACTTTGTTGAAATGTTAATGGTTTGCAATAAAGATGTGTGGACTTTCTACATTGATTACTGAGATAAGTTGTTATTCAGTATCATTCAGTTGTTTTTCCAAATAATTTTATATCCAAAAAGAATGAGGAGTCCAAAAGTAATGCAAGATTTGAATTAATCTCCCGAAACAGGTGCCTGAGATCTCTTAACGCAGGTGTGTTAGGTCCCAGAAACAATAACAGAAAGTGCTGGAAAAGCTCAGCAGTTCTGGCAGTAAATATAGAGAGAGATTAGTGTAATCATTTCATGTCAAGTGACCATTCCTCAGAATTGGAGGGCCACTTGACCTGAAACATTAACTCTGATTTCTCTCCACTGATGCTCCAGACATGCTGAGCTTTTCCAACAATTTTGGTTTTTGTTTCTGATTTGCAGCATCTGCAGTGTATTCAGTGTTGTTGAGTTCCAGGCCTAGCATTAGTAATTTTCTAGGAGAAAGTGAGGACTGCAGATGCTGGAGATCAGAGCTGAAAAATGTGTTGCTGGAAAAGCGCAGCAGGTCAGGCAGCATCCAAGAAGCAGGAGAATCGACGTTTTGGGCATGAGCCCTTCTTCAGGAATCCATTCCTGATGAAGGGGTTTTGCCCGAAACGTCGATTCTCCCGCTCCTTGGATGCTGCCTGACCTGCTGCGCTTTTCCAGCAACGCATTTTTCAGCTATCATTAGTAATTATCTTACAATTCCATTCTAACTCTTCTTCACAAAAAACAATTCATATTTTATTTCCTTACAGATATTAAAGAGATGTGGTTGCAGACTTCTCCTAGTTATTTGTTTGTAGCATCGTGTGTGTAGTTACTCTGATCTCGATTGGCAGCAGACTTGCAAATTATTTTTTCACTTGAAAAAAATCTTCTTTATTTTGTTGGTTATTCTTTTTAGATTGACATCATTTTAAAGCTATTTTGAAATCAAAGAAAACATTATGATCATATAGCTTTAGCCTTGCTTGTTCATGTGGACCAGAAAGACATTCAAGTTAACTGTTTTCCGTCTCTGTGCAACAGTGATATCTTGACATGAAACAACACACCACATTAACGGACCTTAGGAAGATGGTGCTGCCTCAAACAGGGAAAATAACCTTATTGCTTGATTCAAATAAATCCATTTTACTGGTGGCATTGAATAGCAAGGCATTTGATAAGGTTCCCCATGGCAGGCTCATTCATAAAGTCAGGAAGTATGCGATACAGGGAAATTTGGCTGTCTGGATTCAGAATTGGCTGGCTGACAGAAGGCAGAGAGTGGTTGTAGATGGAAAATATTCTGCCTGGAGGACAGTGTTGAGTGGAGTCCCACAGGGCTCTGTTCGTGGGCCTCTGCTCTTTGTAGTTTTTATAAATGACTTGGATGAGGAGGTTGAGGAGTGGGTTAGTAAATTTGCAGATGACACAAAGGTTGGAGGTGCAGCATGACATAGACAGGATGCAGAGCTGGGCTGAGAAATGGCAGATGGAGTTCAACCTGGATAAATACGAAGTGATGCATTTTGGAAGGTTGAGCTCGAATGCTGATATAGGATTAAAGACAGGATTCTTGGCAGTATGGTGGACCAGAGGGACCTGGGTGTGTAAGTACATAGCTCCTTCAAAGTTGCCACCCAAGTGGATAGGGTTAAGAAAGCATATGGTGTTTTGGCTTTCATTAACAGGGGTATCGAGTTTAAGAGCCGTGAGGTTTTGCTGAGACTACACTTGGAATATTGTGTCCAGTTCTGGTCACCCTACTATAGGAAAGATACAGAGGCTTTGAAGAGGGTGCAAAGAAGGTTTACCAGGATGCTGTCTGGACTGGAGGCTTGCCGTATGAAGAAAGGTTGAATAAGCTTGGCCGTCTCTCTCTGGAGAGAAAGAGGAAGAGAGGAGACCTGATCGAGGTATACAAGATAATGAGAGTGATTTGGAGATGCCGGTGTTGGACTGGGGTGTAGAAAGTTAAAAATCACACAACACCAGGTTATAGTCCAACAGGTTTAATTGGAAGCACACTAGCTTTCGAGCGACGCTCCTTCATCAGGTGATTGTCCTGACACTAGCTCCGAAAGCTAGTGTGCTTCCAATTAAACCTGTTGGACTCTAACCTGGTGTTGAGTGATTTTTAAGATAATGAGAGGAATAGGTAGAATCAGTAGCCAGAGACTTTTCCTGAGGGCAGGATTGACTGGTACGAGAAGTCATAGTTTGAAGATATTAGGAGAAAGGTATAAAGGAGACATTAGAGGTAGGTTCTTTACGCAGAAAGTTGTGACTGCATGGAATGCATTGCCAGTTGAGGTGGTGGAAGCGAGGTCATTGGGGACAGTTAAGCGACTGCTGGACATGCACATGGATAGCAGTGAGTTGAGGGGTACGTAGGTTAAGTTACCATATTTTACATTAGGATTAAGTCTCGGCACAACATTGTGGGCCTAAGGGCCTGTTCTGTGCTGTGCTGTTCTATGTTCTATGTCCTATGTTCTATGTTCTAACTCAGAGATTTCCAAGCAGAGGGTGTCCAACCTTACGGGATGATGGAACAGATCCTGAAGGTCATTGGATATTTAACTCGGCTGCCCACACAATCTCTCAAAAAGTCTGGTTATAGATTTTTTTTCTGTTAGGTGTAGTTGCTGTATTTCTGCCCCATACATAATTTAGATCTTGATATGTAAACATTCCTGCCATTACAGCACATTTGGATTTGCTTGGGTTTGGAAAGCTAGGAGGTCCCCTGTGGGCAGAATATTATGGGGAGCCCCACAGTCAAAGAGTGTTTGAAAAGTACAGTACAGTTTGAAAACCATTGAAGTCAAAGAGCTCTGTCATTTGTACAAAATCCAATAGTTGAAGTTTTGTGAGCTATTATTTCCTCTCTAATCCTAATTTATTTTATTGTAAAAATGCATATAATTTGATTTGTGAAGTTTATAATTTCATCAACTACAGAAAATTTGGGGAGTTTTTCTCCTGGATTCAGATTCTTTTCTAAAATTATCAAACTTTATATAATGCATTCTCAAATTGGCAAAATGTTGCCAGATGCATCTAATCACAGAAACTGTCCTCAATTACAGTTGGTGAATTCCATGCCTCCAAGACTCTTTTTTTATAGAGACATAGAGGCATAGAGATGTATAGCACAGAAGCAGACCCTTCGATCCTACTCGTCCATGCCAACTAGATGTCTTAAACTAATCTAATTTCCAGTGCTTGGCCCAAAGCCCTCTAAACCCTTCCAATTCATATACCCATCCACCCTTTTAAACGTCGTAATTGTACCAGACTCCACCACTCTCTCTGGCAGTTCATTCCATATACTCACCACCTTCTACATGAAAACGTTGCCCCTTAGTCACTTTTAAATCTTTCCCCTCTCACCTTAAACCTATGCCCTCTAGTTCTGGAGACCCCAGCCAAGGAAAACATCCTTGCCTATTTACCCTATCTATGCACCCTCAAGATTTTATAGACCTCTATAAGGTCATCCCTTAGCCTCCGACACTCCAGGAAAAACAGCTGCTCCCTATAGCTCAAAACATCCTTGTAAATCTTTTTGTTATGCATTATGATAAGGATAGAAAGAAAAGCAGAAATTGCTGAAAAAGTAGAGCAGGTCTGAAGCATCAGTGAAGAGAAATCAAAGTTAACGGTAACTCTGGCAGTTCTGAGGAAGGTCACTCAACCTGAAACATTAACTTTGATTTCTTTTCACAGATGGTGCCAGACCGGCTGATCTTTACCAGCAACTTCCATTTTTATTTCTGATTTAAAGCATCTGCAGTTCTTTCAGGTTTTATGAAGATAAAGGACAGTTTTGGTTGGCTGAGAATTTAAGATTTATTTCAGCTTTTGGAATTGAACTGGAGACTTTAAGGTCTCAAAATTCAACTTTGCATGAACCACTTACTTGGTGCCTCAACAAATAACTGTGATGCGTGCAGGCATTGCTGGCTGTGTGGAGAGGGTAGTTTGTGACATCAATCAGGAAGTAATGTGGATTTGACAACAATATTGCAACTTTGGAGCTGGACTCTCCAGCTAAATCCCTCTCTTTAACTCACTTAACTTGATACATGTCCAGCAGCAATAAATCACCAGCTCGCCACATAATGCATATAAAAATCAAAACAAAATCGGCTTCATGTAATTTTCTAGTTTCTATCTTGCATGTTTCCTTTGTATGTCCCAGTTCTCTTAAGCAATGCTATTTCAGATGTTATACTGTGGCAAATGGTATGCTGCTGACCATCAGTAAGGAAGGCTGCAGGTAGTCTTGCAGGATTGCTGCCTGACAGTAACTTCTCTGCATACTTCGCCACAGTTTGCGCTGGGTTAGTTGACAGTGTATAAGTGTGCTGCTGAGTTGGCAATGGTGGAGAGACATCCTGAGCCAGCAGGTTTGTGTTCCACAGGGACCACTACCAACTCCTCAGGGCAATGCCTCTCTTATCCTAACAGTGTGCTGGATGACAGATGACTGGCAATCTCCTGTGAACATCACCATTTGCAGTTGTGATAAGCAGCAGTCTAAGCTTGCACTGCAGCAAGCTAAACTTTCATTACTTCAGCCTTATCTTCCACTGCAGCATTCAGGTGACTTGTGCAGCTATGAGAGCTGAGGCATTGACCATCAGATGCTACATTATGGTTGTATCAAGAAGTGCCCATATCACGTGGGCTATCAAATATCCTTTGAGAGCATGAGCTCCAAAACTGTGAGGTCTGAACATGGTGGGCGACTGTGCAGACAACGTTTGTGCTATCCTGGAGATCAATGAAACGAAAGCCATATATGCTGATATTATTGGAGACGTAGTTCAATCACAAGGAGAACACCATGGTGAAAGTACAAAATTCAACAGATGTGCGTGGACAAAATATCAACGATGAGCTTGGTAATTTGAAAGAGGAACTAACTTGTGACAGACTAGTTGTTGGAGTAATGGACATTTCATTACCAGATAATTTACTTTTCCGCTAAGTCTTGACATGGTGAAGGTGATTCCATTAAAATAAATGAGCCGAGATCAGTCATCAGAGTAGAGTGAGAGACAGCTTAAATCCCAACGTAACAAATACATCTGGATTTATTATGAAGTTTTAAAAAAAGGAAAATTGAGAGAAAGATACAAATGCAGTATGCAAATTTAAAAATAGCAGCAGCCCTGATTAATTCATGCCAGACTTTTTTGACATTTTTTGACATCATTTTCTCTCAACTGCTTTAATTCACTCCAACAAACAATATATCAGGTGTCTCCTGGGTGAATCAGCATTTAAATGCAATCTTTCAATATCAGTGGATATGAATTATATCGAAGAGCTATAAATTAAAAGCTCATATTATCAATACATCATTGTCATCGATTGGCATTAAATGCAAAATCATAGAACTTCAGCATTTCAGGTTAATTGTCATATGATTTCCTTTAGTACATTTAGCTGGTGGAATAAGACACTAGGTCCTTGCAATGAGAAACTTCAGATTGACAGCAACCTTCACCATTTTCTACAGTCCATAGCTTTGGTGGACATGTATCTTAGGAATTCTAGTCTATTCTTATTTTTTGTGGATTTTTGATATGTAAGTATGATTTGACAACTTTTTGATGATTTCTTAACAATATTTTTTTATAAGAGTCAATCTTAGATTACAAAATAGTGATCATTACATTATTGCAATATTATAGGATATTGGATAGTTAAAATAGTAAATTCCTCAATGGACAATGTGTATGGGGTAAATGTTCAGTGCAATATCCTCTTTAAAAGTTTTATTACTTGTATACATTAAGGCACACATTTTCAAACTTGCTTAGTTTTCAAATGACTTTGCAACTGACTTCCAGCTTGCAACCTGCCGGCTTCTAATCTTTATTTTCTACTGTCTCTTATTCTGACTGCATGTGACCACTAATAAAATTGCTTGGGAAGCATTATTATTTCCTCATTTTCATTGTTTAGTGTACAAGATTTCAATGATTATACAAGTAATTTCCATGGAGTTTTGTAAGTATTGAAACACATATTAGCGCATGAGATTAAACTTGTGAACAAATATGCTTTCAAAACTGCATCACTAAAACAAAAATTAATTCATGATCTCAATTGTGGACTTTGGTATTTTAGTTTCTTCCATAATTATTTATTAGATTTGGGTTTGCACAAGGCATTTGCAAATTGGCCTGTAGAGACTGACCAACCTGATTGAGATGTAGGATCAAAGAGTCATACCACATGGAAACAAACCCTTCAGCCCAACTCGTCCATGCCGACCAAGTTTCCTGAACTAAATTAGTCTCGTTTGCCCGTGTCTGGCCCATATCCCTCCAAGGAGAAAATGAGGACTGCAGATGTTGGAGAGTCAGAGTCGAAAAGCGTGGCGCTGGAAAAGCACAGCAGGTCAGGCATCATCCGAGGAGCAGGAGAGTTGACGTTTCATGATAAAGGGCTTGTACTGTGCTGTAACGTTCTACATTCTATATCGCAACGTTTTTGTGTCTTTTCCAGGTCAAACTCACTCTTACAATAACACCCAGCACCTGCTGCAGCCAGAGTTCACCTGCCCTTGAAGACAACTGTTAAAGTAGAGAAGAAGGTCTAAAGGAACATGGATGCTAACAACTGATCATGTCACATCCTGATCTTTTCACACTGAGAGAATGAGATGTTGCATTTCACATGCACAACATTACCAGAATTGTCACTGGGGTAAAACCTCATTATAGGACATTACACAGAGGTCCTCTTTAAAAAAGCTCTCCTTTCTTGCCTACTATCAATATGATAAAAACGATTGGAGTGCTACAGAATATAGTTTCTCCTTTCCGTGAACAGGCATGCCTTATAGTTACAATATCAAAGACACCAGTGGTAATTTTCTGAAGAAAGTTTAGATTGTGGATTTTGCACCTTAAAAGATACAACAGTTGGAAAGTTTAATCTCATTTGCTTATAATTTACTGAACGCAGTTACAAGAGCATTGTGTAGTGTAGTGCCACATGTCGGGTAATTGAAAATGTAGCAAAGCCAGTGTGCAGGAAAACGATGCAATGCAATAGTGATTAGATACCTGCTAAGTGTATATTGAAATGTTGTGATTTGCTATTCAACTTTAATAGAACATTAATGCTTTTTTGATCGTGTTTGCTAAAATCCCTTCAGCGATTAAACTGGGTTATCTCATATTTGCCTGAGGCTCTTTATATGTGGCCACAAGAGACCCGGCGAGAATTAGCGTGTTTAGAAAGTGCTGCCGTATTACCACATCACTGATATACTGTTTTGACCTGCTGGCTAATATTGAAATTTTTAAAGTTAGCAGCTACATGTAGCAGCAGCAAACTAACAAGAATCTATTGAAAGAGCAGGTGTGCTAGAGGACACAATAACATAAATTGCACCATGTGCATATTCATGAATGTTGCAGCATTCACGAGCAGAAATCAATATAACTTAACAAACATTGAAATAGTCTGTGACCATGGTCAAACAATCCTTCGTGGTTTCCCGCAATGTCCATAAAGGAATCAAATGTTCATTGCCTATACCAGGTAGAATGCACATTCAACAGTGTACACCTGCTGGGATTACCGGCAGTATGGTGGCTCAGTGGTTAGCACTGCTGCCTCACAGTACCAGAGTCTCAAGTTCAATTCCAACATCGGGTGACTGTCTGTGTGGAGTTTTCACATTCCGTCAGTGTCAGTTTCCTCCCATGGTCATAAAGATGTGCAGGTCAGGTGGATTGGCCATGCTAAATTACCCCACAGTGCCCTGGATTATGGGGTGGAATGGTCATCAAAAGGGTGGATGCACTGACTGGTCTTCTCCTGTGCTATGGGGATTCAGTGGCCTGGTATAACATGATGGCAGGACAACGACAAAGATGAGATTTTATAAGTTATAGAAGTGGTCATGAAACTATTCTGAGTGTACCTAACACGGGGCCTGGATGGCTGCTACAGATTAAAGTCAACCAACTGCTGTTTTACTGGGAGAGTTTGTAAAGTGTTTCAGTGTGGAATAATGGCAGTAGGATATGTGCTTACAATAGTTATAATTTCCACATGATGAAGGAGCAGTGCTCCAAAAGCTAGTGCTTCCAAATAAACCTGTCGGACTGTAACCTGGTGTGGTGTGATTTTTAACCTTACAATAGCTAGATAGCTAGTCTCTAAAGTCTCAGGAAGGTACTGAAAAGATGTGGTCAAACAGTTATGTTTTAAACTGTCCAATTACCTCCAAGATAAGAGTTGGAGTCTCATGAATAGCTAGTCAGCCTTGCTGCTTGCACAGTGGTTAGCACTGCTGCCTCACCGTGCCAGAGACCCGGGTTTAATTCCCGCCTCAGGCAACTGTCTGTGTGGAGTTTGCACATTATCCCCGTGTCTGCGTGGGTTTCCTCCGGGTGCTCGGGTTTCCTCCCACAGTCCAAAAATGTGCAGGTTAGGTGAATTGGCCATGCTAAATTGCCCGTAGTGTTAGGTGAAGGGGTAAATGTAGGGGAATGGGTCTGGGTGGGTTGCTCTTCAGAGGGCTGGTGTGGACTTGTTGGGCCGAAGGGCCTGTTTCCATACTGTAAGTAAGCTAATCTAATCTAAAAAACAACTCTCATATGGTTCATATCAGCATGAGTGGGTTTTTCAGATATTCCTGAAAAACTAACAGATATATCAGAAATGACTTGGATATTGGACTGTGAGAGACAGCAGCTACAGGCTGAAAATCCCTCTGAATCACTACACAGGAAAACATGCTTGAGCTCATGTTTAGATGAAAAATGTGTTGCTGGAAAAGTGCAGCAGGTCAGGCAGCATCCAAGGAACAGGAGAATCAATATTTCAGGCATAAGCCCTTTTTCAGGAATGAGAAAGGTGTGCCAAGCAGGCTAAGATAAAAGGTAGGGAGGAGGGACTTGGGGGAGGGGCATTGGGAATGCAATAGGTGGAAGGAGGTTAAGGTGAGGGTGATAGGCTGGAGAGGGGGTGGGGGCGGAGAGGTCAGGA
>NC_057712.1:6005318-6029308 GCF_004010195.1 Chiloscyllium plagiosum | reverse complement strand
ATTCCCAACGGCCCTCCCCAAGTCCCTCCTCCCTACCTTTTATCTTAGCCTGCTTGGTATACCTTCCTCATTCCTGAAGAAGGGCTTATGCCCGAAACGTCGATTCTCCTGCTCCTTGGATGCTGCCTGACCTGCTGTGCTTTTCCAGCAACACATTTTTCAGCTCTGATCTCCAGCAGCTGCAGTCCTCACTTTCTCCTCATGCTTAGATGGAAAAGAAGAAATTTATAAAGAATTATGATTCTACTGGAACACTCACTGAGCTTGGCTGGAGAAAGACCCTCCTGAAAAAAAAATTCCCAATGTGTAGGACAGTTTTAGGGTTCAAAATTGGAAAAGCAAGAGCTCAGAATCACTTTGCACTGGGCCTGGGAAAATACAATGATGAAATAAGCAACAGTATGTAAGGTGCATCTGTGAAGTAGGGGAGATGATTGCATAATGGTATACATGAGACAGGGACTCTGCAAGGCCACAGGATACACAGATAGCTCAGGAATCTTTGAACCATCTTAATTGCATGGACATTGTCCCATGTCTATGAAGAGCAAAAGGACAGTTGATTAATTGATGCATACAGGCTATACACTTGCAGCTGCAGAGAGAGGAAGCAAGAGGGAATTGGTGTTCATAGCCTAACCCTAATACAGTAAATGGACTGAAACGTTCACTCCTGCAGTTTCGTGATGATGTGGAGGTACTGGTGTTGGACTGGAGTGGACAGAGTTAAAAATCACACAACACCAGGTTATCATCCAACAGGTTTACTTGGTAGCACTAGCTTTCGGAGCTGCTCCTTCATCAGGTGGTTGTGACAACCTATGTTAATTCTAGGTGTGGATCAGGAGGTGACTGTGACCTTGAGGATTTATGCTTCCTGAGCACTCCAGGCTTCAGCAACTGACATTGTCAACATGAGGCAACTTGCTTTTTATGTAATTGTGTAACAAAGATGTATACACTTATCATCAAGATTAAAAATCACACAACACTGGGTTACAGTCCAACAGGTTGATTTGGAAGTATTAGCTTTCGAAGCATCGTTCCAAAAGCCAGTACTTCCAAATAAACCTATTGGACAGTAATCTGGTGTTGTGTGATTTTAAACTTATTATCAACAATAATTTAAATTGCAACCTTAACAGGGTCTGAAACAGGAAGACAGGGCTCTCTGGGCTTTACTAGGTTTGTAGACATATCCCAGATACCAAGCATCATCTATTATCTTGAGGCAATGCTTCCACTGTCAAATCAAGAGGCACCCTACACTATAGATCCCAAACAATCTCCAGAACCACTACCCTGTTCTGTATGCCAAGTCATTGAGCTACCTGTGGACTAAGGAGGAGTGAGACAGACTTATCTTGTTAACCGTAGGAACTGTTCAACTCAGTGAGTTTTTTGACTATGTCTTTCTTATTACTCTGCACTAACGTCCTCCCAACATCAATCCCATTCATTCCACTTTCTTTTGCACTGCATATAAACTAAGAATCAGATTGGTGATTTTTGTCAAATTATTTTGCCTGGTCAATGAATATTCATCAAACATAGTCTTAGAATACTCAGAAATGATTGGCGATAAGCCCCTTGTGCTTGTTCTAGCACTCTCCACTGGTGCTACTATGGTGTTCCTTATTGTTGACTTCATCAGAAGATGGATGTGAGGTTAAAACCAGCCATTCAGCCCACTGTGTCTGCTCTGTCATTCAACGAGATCACGGTTGACCTGATATTCCTCAACTCCACTTTCCTGTCTTTTCCTCACAACCTTTGTTTCCCTTAATGATTAAAAATCTGTCTATCTCAGCCTTGGATATACTTCATGGCCCAACCTCTACAGCCGTCTGTGATAAAGAATTCCACAGATTCGCAACCATCTGGGAACAGAAATTCATCTCTGTCCTAAATGCGTGACCCCTTATTCTGAGATTATGTTCTTTGGTCCCACAAGAAGAAACAAGCTTTCTGTATTTACTTTATTAAAGCCTCAAAGAATCTTGTTTGTTTCAATAAAGTCTCCACTCATCCTTCTACATTCTAATGAGTACAGGTCCAAGCTACTCAACTTCATTTCATAAGACAGTCCCTCTATACACACTATCAGCCTAGTGAATCTTCTCTGCACTGCCTCCAATGCCAGTATATCTTTCTGAGATAAGAGGTACAGTGGTTCAGTGGTTAGCACTGCTGTCTCACAGCACCAGGGACCTGGTTTTGATTCCAGCCTCAGACAACTGTCTGTGTGGAGTTTGCACATTCTCCCTCTGTCTGCATGGGTTTGCTTCGGGAGATCCAGTTTCCTCCCACAACCCAAAGGCGTGCAAGTTAGATGAATTGGCCATGGTAAATTGCCCATCGTGTTCAGGGATGTGTAGGTTTGGTGCATTAGTCAGGGGAAGTATAAAGTAATGGGGTAGGGGGATGGGTCTGGGTGGGATACTCTTCGGAGGGTCGGTGTGGACTTGTTGGGCCAAATGGCCTGTTTCCACACTGAAGGGATTCTATGAAAACTGTTCACAGCTGTGGTCTGATGAGTGCCTTGTACAATTTTAGTAAAATCTTCTAGTTGGAAGGCTGCTATGTCTTTCAAAGAAACAGTTGGTGAAGTGATGAATGGTGACCTTTTGAATCTCACATTGAGAAGATAATTTCCTTACCCCAGCTGGTCACAAAGCAATCAGCTGCTGAGGGAACCAGCCTTCCTCTAAATAGCCTTAATTCTATCATTGATGCATTCCAGCTTTGCCCTGTAGATGATTATCAGTTCAATTACCCCATTCCCTCTCTCATTACCAGTGGGAGACCCATATGTACCAAATTGATGTACTCCTGGAATTCTGACACAGTTAGGCTCCAAGCAGAGTAAATTCTGCTCCATTATTTCTGCAATGGTGGTATGGCATTGTTAAATTTTGACCATTTCTATTTTGTGTGTGTTTTAATGTTGGTATGGCTTCAGTTTCCTGCAACACACACACAGACAGCTGAGCAAAGTTCCAGAGGGAAGCGTTGATTGAGACAACGGCTAATGATGCATGAACCCCCTTTTAACATTATAATATGAGCAGACAGATGGCGTTGTATATTGTTTACACAAAATATTACACTCATTTCTTCCAGGATGGTTTTGCTGATTGAAATCCAATGTTTCTAGTTACAATTTTGTTTCACTTTCAGGTAAAACATGAAGATATCTTTTCACATATAATTTTACTTTGATGGTTGTCAAACCTGCATTCAGAAAACAAAACAACTGGAAAGCTGATAAGAATTTGATGAGTTTGGTCACAATTTTTGCAAGCATCCATCATGTTCCACATTAATCTTTCTCTTCACAAATCACTCTGACAAAAGCTGTGCACTAGAGTTCAGACATAGCAAATGCAAACATAATTTATTTGTTTCTGTTGTTTGACCAATTAGTTCAATATAGAGAAATGCTATCAATGAGCCAAAACAAATGATTGTGTGCAATCTCAATCATCCGTCAAACTCAATTTCCTGTACAATTCAGGTCCTCCATAGCTCCGTTATGATGCCTGAGGGGATTCCTTATATGATACAGTTAACTTGGAAAATGTTGCATGCTATTTTCCCTAACCTTAATGTTACTTTTACAACATTCTGTACATAATGTTTGTTCTCTAATAATTAGCACAGCTTAATTTTTGGAGTGGAACACAAATAAAACTAAGCTAATTGTAACTTAACAGGTAATAAGTGGGTGAGATAATTAGATGCAGTTGGCTTTCAATATAACTTTCCTTTCTCAACTGCAAAATGGAAAAGCACTATTTCCTGCAGGGCATCATATACTTTCTGAGGTGTTTTGAACACTAAACAAAAGCTAAAATTGGTATGCATTTACCAATGTCTCCCATTGAACCATAAAGGTCTACAGCATTAAAACAGCCCCTTCAGCCCATCAAGTCTGCATCCGTCGAAAGAAAAACATAGAAACATAAAGGATAGGAGCAGGAGGAGGCCATTCAGCCCTTCGGGCCTGCTCTGCCATTTATCATGATCATGGCTGATTGTGCAACTCAATAGCCTAATCCTGCTTTCTCCCCACAACCTGTAGCAACGTAAAAAGCATCGAACTATTTTAATTCCATTTTGAGCACTTGACCCACAGCCCTGTGTGCCTTGGCATGAAAATAGCATGCAGCATTTTCCAAGTTAACCGTATCATATAAGGAATCCCCTCAGGCATCATAACGGAGCTATGGAGGACCTGAATTGTACAGGAAATTGAGTTTGATGGATGATTGAGATTGCACACAATCATTTGTTTTGGCTCATTGATAGCATTTCTCTATATTGAACTAATTGGTCAAGCAACAGAAACAAATAAATTATGTTTGCATTTGCTATGTCTGAGCTCTAGTGCACAGCTTTTGTCAGAGTGATTTGTGAAGAGAAAGATTAATGTGGAACATGATGGATGCTTGCAAGTGTATACCTAATACATCTCAAATATTATGAGGGTTTCTGCCTCTACTTGTAGACCATGTGTTCTAGATTGCCACCCTTTGGTGAAACTATTTTTCCTTTCACCTCTGCGAAACCACCACCCCCGGGCCTTCCTTTAAATCCATGACAGTGGTCATTGATTCCTTCACTAAGGGGGAAAGATTTCTTGCTGTCTACCCTTACTATGCCCCTCATAGTGTTATACATCTCAATTATGTTCTCTCTCAATCTCTCTCAATTTTCTCAGCTAGATAGTGCGAGGAAAATTATTTTAAAAATGCTGTTTAGAGCACAAAGGTTGCACAGATGACATTTCACTGCAAGTTGAAGCTCACATTTATAAATGCATTTCTGATTTACATCATCACTGTCTGACAGACATTCATTGTAACTGTAGCTGCAGGAACCAAGCTGCACGGATTCCTTGTACTTTGTGCCATACCATCGTCAACTCCTGTCTAAGTACAACTCTCTCCCTCCTGTTCAGCACTAAACCTTCAAACATTTGAAAATGGCAACACTTATTCACATACAGCAGAAGTCAAGAAAAGGAAAGGTCAGCTGAAGCAAAAGCAAAATACTGCAGATGCTGGAAATCTGAAATGAAAACAGAAAGGACCAGAGGAATGCAGCAGGTTTGGCATCAACTGTGGAACGAGAGACATAGTTAATTGGCAGCACCAACTCAGAAAATGCAATTAAAAGTACCGACTTACACTTCCATTCATTCACAAAAGGACACAAAGATATAATAAAGATATCAGGGTGGTTTCTTATATTATTTGGCTAATCCTGCCACTGAAGTTTAAGATCATCCCATCTAATTATCTACATTGAATCATACTACATAGACTGTGAAATATGATGGTACATACTAATGTTAATACTTCACCTGCTTCACCTAATCTCTTTTAGTAGAACCTATCTACCTCTAGTAGGATACCAGAGATTTTATTTCTGCCATTTTATAAAATCACATAAAGAATATAAGAATGCAAATTCATGAAGCATTCCATATTTTTGGAGATGTTGGACAAACTTGGATTGTTTTCTCTGGCATGTCGGAGGTTGTGGGGGCAACATGATAGAAGTGTGTAACATAATGAGAGGCATGGGTAAGGGTAAGGACTGTCAGCGTCTTTTTCCCAGGGAGCAAATGTGAAATCCTAAGGGGCATTGGTTTAAGGTGAGCGGGGAAGATTTAAAAAAGACAGAAGGGGCAATTGTTTTGCAGAGAGACTAGTTCATATGTGGAATCAATTTCCTGAGGAAGTGGAGGATGTGGGTACAGTTAAAATGTTTTAAAAAAAATTAGGTAAGTACATGGATAAGAAATGGGAGAATATGAGCCAAGTGCAAGCAGGTGGGACCAAGGGTCTGCCTCTCTGTTGTATGACCCTCTATGACTCAATGTAATGTGGCATGTTTTCTTCTTAGACAGTTGTAGGTGCCTGGAACGTGTCGGGGAAATGGCGGAAGCAAATATGATAGCAATATTTAAGAGGCATTTAGACAGACACATGAACAGGCAGGGAATAGAGGCATACAGAATATGTGCAAGCAGATGTGGGTAGTTTAGAATGGCTTCATGGTCAGCATACACATGGTGGGCAGAAGGGTCTGTTTCTCTCCTGCCTTTACTTTGTAATTCTTTCATACCTGGTGTTGATTGATAAATTTGGGCTGCCAACATTAAATAGGAGTCAAGATTAGAGTGGTGCTGGAAAAGTACAGCAAGTCAGGCAGCATCCGATGAGCAGGAAAATCGACGTTTTGGGCAGAAGCCCTTCATCAGGAATGAAGGTCTCCTGCCTGAAACGTCAATTTTCCCGCTCCTTGGATGCTGCCTGACCGGCTGTGCTTTTCCAGCACCACTCTAGTCTTGACTCTGATCTCCAGCATCTGCAGTCCTCACTTTCAACAACATTAAATAGGAGTTTAGTAATGAAATAGGGCTCTCGCTGCAGGTTATTATGGAGTAACTCTGTTGAGCTCTTTAGGTATTGGCCCTGAAAGGGGATTGGTCCCTGTGGATATCTGTGCTGCTCCCTGGTTACCCATTGTTACCTACTGCAATGCTTTGTTGTTCCCTCTGATGCAGGAGTCTCTCCTATTCTTACTGCCTGCCCTTAGTGTCTGGTGGAAGGATTTTAAAAATGATTCTTAACCTGTTTGGCTGAGCTATGAACACATTTTCTTCAGCCATCAATTCTTAGAGTGGAACCTAAACTGGAGCTTCCAGCTCAGAGGCTGGGACATAACCCACACTACCACAAGAATAACATTTACATAAATGTGAGATGCGGTGACAGGAAATCTACACTGGGCTGTGATGACTTTGATAAATCTCCATTCAGTACCAAGGTTCAAAGATGAAAATGATCTTTGAGTGTGATGCCATATTCCATCAACAGTCAGCAGAATGAATTTAATATTCACTGTTTGATGGGGACAGATCGATGGAAGGATTTGTTTAATGAGCAGCTGATTTGCTGAATGATAAAATCATCCCCCAGTGGCCTTTTGTCTGCTTAGTGCTCAGCAAATATGTAACAATGGTAATTTAAAAATCCAATATAAGACAGGCAATCATTTTTGTCAGGCACAAAAACATTCAGCAAATTAAGACAACTTCTAAACTTTAACCCAAGCTATCTACTACTTAGCAATAAAAGTTTTGAGACTGCATTGTGACTTAAGAGTTAATAATATCTTGACAGTATTTGACCATACTACAGCACAAAGGCCTGACAAGGTCAGATTGCTGAGGAAGATGTTAGATTAAAAACACAGGAAGAAAGATTTGCATTTCATAATGCTTTTCATGACCTCAGGATATCTCAAAACACTTTTTTGAATTGAAACTGTGATGAAGGAATCATGCCTTATTTTATCAATTCAGAGTAAATGAATAAATGCCAGAATTTTACCTTTGCTAAGAGCTGTCAAAAATCCTTAAAATTCAGAAAACCAATATTTGGGGAACCAGGGCAATTCCCTCATATAAAATAAGATATATGAATCAAAAGCAGAAATTGCTGGAGACACTCAGGCAGTGTCTGTGGAGAGAAAGCAAAGTCAACGTTTTGGATCTTCACTTTCTCTCCACAGGCACTGCTAGATCTGCTGAGTTCCTCCAGTAAGTTCTGTTTTAGATTCAATTACCTCAAATTCTATTCAGAGGAGATACTGAATAAAGGTTAAATGCATACAGGGAGATTGGAAAAATTAGACTAGGATGAATTTTTTGCCCCTGGTAACCTGATGGAGTGGATTGTCCAAGTTTTGATGTATTGTCCAAATTTTGGTGCAATGGATAAAAAAAGGACGATGCAATTTACTTCACTAGAATTCTTACCTAGTGGTGGGAATAAAAATCCATCCCTGTCTTATTCTGCTTTTAACATCCTCACGCATCTTCTAATTGATGAAATTGAGCATCATTAATAAATGTCAATCCACTCAATTTTTGAGGGTGTGAGGTGAAAAGGGGATAATAAGAATATAATAAGAAAGCAGATAATCATCAAAGCTATCATTATCATCACCATAATGATGACTACTAACAGATAAATGATGTCAATTTTTACTCCAACAGCTCAAATTTCAAATCTAGAGTCATAGAGATGTACAGCATGGAAACAGACCCTTTGGTGCACCCATCCATGCCAACCAGATATTCTAAATTAATCTAGTCCCAATTACCAGCATTTTGCCCTCTAAACCCTTCCTATTCATATACCCATCCAGCTGCCTTTTAAATGCTGTAATTGTACCAGCCTCCACTACTTCCTCTGGCAGCTCATTCCATACACGAACCATCCTCTGTGTGAAAAACTTGTCCCTTAAGTCCGTTCTAAATCTTACCCCTCTCATCTTAAACGTATGCCACTTAGTTTTGGACTCCTCTATCCTGGGGAAAACACTTTGGCTATTCATCCTATTCATGCCCCTTGTGATTTTATAAACCTCCATAAGATCACTCCTCAGCCTTTGATGCTCCAGGGAAATCACCCCCAACCTATTCAGCCTCCCGTTAAAGCTCAAACCCTCCAACCCTGACAACATCCTTGTAAATCCTTTCTGAACCCTTTCAAGTTTCACAACGTCCTTCCTAACAGAGGGAGAGTAGAATTGAATGCAGCATTCCAAAAATGGCCTAACCAATGTCCTACTTTGGGCGCACCTTCCCTACAGCTGTAACTTTGTAATCCTCACCCCATTTTATCACCCTATTAACTTTGTATGTTATGATTTACCTGTACTGTATACAAAACAAACCATTTCATTGTGCCTAGGTACATGTGACAATAATAAATCAAATCAGGTTTGATAGCTCTTAGTTGAAAAGTGTGGCACTGGAAAAACACAGCAGGTCAGGCAGCATCCAAGGAGCAGGAGAGTCGACGTTTTGGGCATAAGCCTTTCATCAGGAATGTGGGATCATGAGGAAGGGGGCTGAGATATAAACAGCCAGGTGCGGGTGAGGTGGGTTAGCTGAGAAGGCGATAGGTAGATGCAGATGGGGGGTGATAGTGATAGTTTAGAGGGTGGAGCGGATAGGTGGGAAGGAAGATGGACAGGTAGGACAATTCAAGATGGTGCTGAGTTGGACGGTTGGATCTGGGATGAGGTGGGGGGAGGTGTGTGTGTCCCAGGAATGTTCTCTGAAACATTCTGCGAGTTGGCGTCCTGTCCCCCCAATGTACAGGAGACCACATTGAGAGCAACGGACACAGTAGATGTGGTGTTTGGGTGTGCAGAAAAATATCTGTCGGATGTAAAAAAAGACATATGCACGAAACAACACCACCGCCCCATGGCCGACCACTTCAATTCCCCCACCCACTCCACAAGGACATGCAAGTCCTGGGCCTCCTCCATCACCAACTGCAAGGGACCTGACTCTTGAAGGAAGAACACCTCAGCTTCTGCCTTGGGACCCTCCAACCACACAGCATCAACATCGACTTCACCAATTTCCTCATCTTCCCTCCCCCGACCTCATCCAAGATCCAACCCTCCAACTGCTGCCTCACAGCGTCAGGGTCCTGGGTTCAATTTCCTGCCTCGGGCAACTGTCTGTGTGGAGTTTGCACATTCTCATCGTGTCTGTGTGGGTTTCCTTTGGGTGCTCCGGTTTCCTCCCACAATCCAAAGGTGTGCTGGTTAGGTAAATCGGCCTTGCTAAATTGTCCATAGTGTTAGGTGCATTAGTCAGGGGTCAGTGTAGGGGAATGGGTCTGGGTGGGTTACTCTTTCAAAAAAAAAGGGGCGGCACAGTGGCTCAGTGGTTAGCACTGCTGTCTTGCAGCGCCAGGGACCTGAGTTCAATTCCAGCCTCAGGCGACTGTCTGCGTGGAGTTTGCACATTCTCCCCGTGTCGGCATGGGTTTCCTCCCACAGTTCAAAAAATGTGCAGGTCAGGTGAATTGGCCATGTTAAATTGCCCACAGTGATAGGTGCATTAGTAGGGAGTAGGTGAATGAGTCTGAGTAGGTTACTCTTTGGAGGGTCGGTGTGGACTTGTTGGACTGAAGGGCTTGTTTCTGCACTGTAGCGAATCTAATATAATCAACTCGGCACCGCCCTCATGATCTGTCCATCTTCCTTCCCACCTATCCGTTCCACCCTCCCCCTGACCTATCACCTTTACCCCCATCTCCATCTACCAATCGCGCTCTCAGCTAACCCCCCCATTTATCTGCCAGCACGTTCCCTCCATTCCTGATGAAGAACTTATGCCCGAAACATCAACTCTCCTGCTCCTTGGATGCTGCCTGACCTGCTGTACTTTTCCAGCACCATTCTAATCTAAGCTTCAGAATATCTCTGCAGGAGTTCTTCAGGGTAGTATACTAGGCTCAACCATCTTCAGTTGGTTCATCCATATTAAGGTCAGAACTAGGGACGTTTGTTGATGTTCAACACCATTTCTGACTCCTCAGATACTGAAGCAGTCCATGTGCAACTGCAGCAAGACCTGACAGCAACCAGGACTGGGTGTAAAGTGACAAGTAACATTAGCCCCACACAAGTACCAGGCAATGATTGTCTCCAAAGAGAGAGAATCTAATCATCAACTCATCATTCAATGGCATTACCAGTGCTGAACTCCCACTCTATCCTGGGGGTTACCAATGACCAGACATCAAATTGGAGTAGCCATGTAGCCATTTTGGCTGCAAGAGTAGGTAAGAATTCTCAGTAACTTCTGACACCTCAAAATCTGTCCACTATCTACAAGTGAAAAGTGAAGAGTTTGATGGAATCCTCCTTTCTAACCTCTAACAACGGTCAAGAAACTTGACATATCCAAGACAAAGTCCACATGATTGACACAACATCCTGAAACATCCACCAACCACATTCAATGGCAGCAGTGAGTGCCATCTACAAAATGCATTGCAGACATTCACCATGGTATCTTAGAATGCACCTCCCAATCCACAACTTCTGACATCTAGAGGCGCCAAGTACATGGGAGAACAACCACTCTCAAATTTGCCTCCAAGCCACTCACCATCCTGACTTAGAAATATATCACCAGGGGATTAGGGGTGTGTTTGGGGAGTGAGGGCAGAGGGCAGGGTGAGGTGGGGGAAGAGAGTCTGCTCCATGAAATTATGGAGGCCAATTCTGCAAAATTGAGTGGAAATCAGGTGGGCAATGGCAGTCCAATCATATTGTTGACTCAGAGTCCTTGTGAAAAACCTGAGTTAATATTGAGATTGGGTCTCATTTCACCATGTCTGATGAATTATCAATGCTGTGTCAGTATCAGAGGCAGCTGAATATTTTAGGATTGAAGGAAATATGATTACCAGAGTAATATATTGATGGGTTGGAAGCAATTCTGAGCTGGCAGGTCCATGGATTGACAGGTTACACGAGGAAAGAATTTTATGAGCGTCAATGATTAAAAGAACTTAGCTGCTGCAATTTTTAAAAACAGTATGAGTGGTCTCTTAATAATGCCGGTTAGATCACAGTACAGCTCATACTAATGCATGGCGTGTGTATAATGCACACTGTTCGCAATATATATGACCATTACATTGGGATCCTGTTGTACATCACATACATTATAATGAGGTTCCCACTTGAAGCAGGTAATCACCTTTTCTGTCCTTGGAAAACGAGATGATGATCAGCAGATTGAGGGGTGGTGAGTGCGTACTTGCAATTTTCATAGTAGTACTATCCAGTTCTCATCTGGCTGAGGCAGTAAAAATGAGTTACTTGAAGATTAGACTTGTAGATTCGCCTGTGTTAGGTTCCTAGCCTCTTTGGAAATTTATTGCATGGGTAGTGTTGGCAGCATTCTTTACATTACTGAAGTGAATTCAAAGAGTGGAGAAACGCAAAAGTAATGAAAAGCCTGCTGCAAAATAATGCATATAACTTTATATAATGGAGATCCTAGTGTACTGCACATTCTCTATCTTTCAAATTACAAAATTACTGATTGAATGGGAGAGTGTTATAAAGCAACGGTATATGTGTTGCATTCTCACCTCTGAGACTGAAAGTTCTGAGCTCACATTTTATTCCAGTCACTTGGACACAAGGTTCAAGGTTGAAATTCAGTGCTGTTCTGAAGGAGTGCTCCACTGATGGTGATGCTTTTTCTTAGATACATAGAGGCTCTATCTGTCCTCTGCATTGGATTAAATATCCTGTAGCACCTTTACAAAGGAGAACATGAGTCATCCAAAGTGTGTTGGCCAATATTTACCCCTCAATAAACATCACATAAACAGACTCTCTGGTGATTATCAAATTGCTTTTTATGGGAGTATGCAGGGCACCAAATGGCCATCACATTTCCTGGTCAAGAACAGTAACTGCACTTCAAAAGTACTTCATTGACCATCCTACAGTTTGGCATATCTTGAGATCATGAAACGAATTAAATAAGTAGAAGGTTTTCTTCTTTTTAAAAGAACTCTCAGAGTGAATATCACAGGCAAAATGGCCATCACATTTGTGGGCGGCACGGTGGCACAGTGGTTAGCACTGCTGCCTCATTGACCATCCTGCAGTTTGGCATATCTTGAGATCATGAAACGAATTAAATAAGTAGAAGGTTTTCTTCTTTTTAAAAGAACTGTCAGAGTGAATATCACAGGCAAAATACAAGAACAAACTAAATGACTCTCATCAATACACAGTTGTTGTAAATTATCTGAAAAAATTGTAATTTTTTACATTATGATGCTTATGTATTGCTTTATTTGGCATTTCCTACCAATAACTTATAAATCTGAAATTGTAAGACAACATTGATTTTTATCTAAAGTGAGGTTTCAGTTGCTGAAATTATTGATTTAAATAGCTCACCGAAACAGGAGTCATTCGCAGTAACCAAGAATCAATACTTGCAGAAGTTCATGGGTTCTTTTTTCTTACATGCTCGATGGATTCCAGAGGAAATAAAAATCTTTTGTTTTGAAGCTGTTTGCAATGAAGCAACTTTGAGAAACAGCAAGTCATTAATGTCTATTCCAACCTTGCTGTAACTAGAAAAGTTGGAATTGGAGGTGGCAAAGTGCAGTTTTGATAATGGTGTTTAAATTAATAAAGGGATTTATTTGAATAAATGAAAGGATTTTTTTTTGCAGTGACAGAATCATTTGTAATCAGGGGAGACAGATATAAATTAATTGGCAGAGGAAACCAAAGTGAGATGAGAAACATTATTTTTGTGCAATATGCTATTATTTAAATTTTAAGAAAATGCATTTTTAATTCTAACTAGCTTGGTCAATGATATTGCTACATGCCACTAGAGCAGGTGGGGCTTGAACTTCAGCCTCCTGGTCAAGGGGCAGTAACATTACCACAGCACCACAAGCCTCATGGCCATCAGCTGTCCCCCAATTCATGGATGAGGTCTGTTTAGGGTCAGTCAGAAGATTCTGTCATTGCTCCTCATTTGACTGATGTGATGATGATGAGAAGGGGAGAATTGACTCTCCTTCTTGGTTGGCTGTAACAAGGATGTACTTTTTGTTTAATACGAGACTCGATTTGTCTCTCTCTCTCTCTCCAATTTAAATGCAGTTAAATATTGTCTGTTGTAACTGTAAGGAGTAAAATGCAAGGATTTCTTGAGAAAAGAGCAATTTTCTTATTTGCAAACTCTGGCAAAAGTAATAGAAATGCAACACCAATTACACACACACCCATCCCACATTCACACAATTATAAATGGCATAGTGTCCAGTGTGAAAGAAGATACAATAATATATAGTTTGGAGTTATTAGGGTACCCTTGAGGCATAAGGTTTTAATCTGACAGCATGGTTGGTCGATGGTGCCTGGTATCAGCAGCAACCATGAATATTGTAGATATTCTTTTTAGATTCTCGGTCTCCTAATGTTTCCCTGCAGTCAGTAATACTGCCAGGCTAATCTCCTCCCTCAGAGGAAAGGAGAGAGACAGTTCTTTCCAGCTTCAGTTCTGCAGTCACAAAGCCAACTATTCAGCTGAAAACAATTCCCTAAAAAAAGAAGTTAATTTTGTATATTTCATCTTGTGTTTGTTAGTGTTTCCTAATTGTGGGTTTGCTAATATGTAACTAGTTGTATAAATGTATAAATCTAAAGAGGAGATGAGTTTTCTTCTTGCTTGACTATGAGACTTGTTGACTGATCTCAGTTCTCAATTTGGTAAAATGTTGATTTCAGGTCAAATTGTTCTTGTTTGTCTCACAATCGTTTCGTAATCATCATGTGGTCAGGTCATTGCTGTGACCATTTTAAGTTAGTGTTTTTCCTTTTTAAAAGCAGTTAGGCTGATGAGAATCTCACGTATTCAGCTTAGATAGATGAGGAATTCACAAATCAATAAATAATATATTCACACTATTGAAACATGGAACAATGCTGGTTCATCCTCTGCAGGTTTTCGAGACAAGGGACAGGGTAAGTGATAATGTAGCAGCATTGAGGGTGAAGGATATGCACAGATTTTTGATCCTTCTGTGTTACTGTGCTGCTTCATAAGTAAGGCCTTTGAATTCAAAACATGTTGCAGCTTGTTTGTGGGTTTTGCTGACAAGACCAGTAATTATTTCCTCCCTAATCATCACCAAGTGGCAATAAGTGGCTTTCTTGAACCGTTAGTAGAAAGTGAGGACTGTCGATACTGGAGATCGGAGTTGAGAGTGTGGTACTGGAAAAGCACAGCAGGCCAGGCAGCATCCAAGGAGCAGAAGAATCAATGTTTCAGGCTAAGCCCTTCATCAGGAACGAGGCTTTCATTTCTGATGAAGGACTTATGCCCGAAACTTCGATTCTCCTGCTCCTCGGATGCTGCCTGATCTGCTGTGCTTTTCCAGTACCACCTTCTTGAACCGTTGCTGTGAATGAGGAGGTAGGTGCACCCAGAGGGCTGTTGACAAGGGAGTTTCAAGGTTTTATACAGAAACACTGAGGGAATAGTGATGTAGTCCAAATCAGGAGTGTGCGTGTTTTGAATGGTAATTTGCAGGTCGTGGTGTCTCCATGCATCTGCTGCCTTTGTCCTCCATGGTAGAGGCTTTTGAAGGTGATGTGAAAGGACGATGAAGTGAGTTACTGAAATGTATTTTGTAAATTGTACATACTGTTACTACTGTGTGTCAATGGCGAATGCTGGAGGGGGAGGGTGGGGTGTTAATGAAGTAGGCTGCTTTGTCCTGGATGGGTTTGTGATTCTTAAGTGCTGTTGTTGAGCTGCCATCCAAGTAAGCAGCATACCTTCTATCAAACTCTTGACTTGTGCCTTGAGGCTGGTGGGTGAGGGTGGTTCGTGTGTGGAATGAACGTCCTGAGGAAGTGGTGAATGCGGGTACAATTACAACATTTAAATGACATGAATTTAGATAAATATATGAATAGGAAAGGTTTGGAGGGATATGGGCTAGGAGCAGGCTGGTGGGACTAGTTTAGTTTGGGATTATGTTCAGCATGGACTGATTGGACCGAAGGGTCTATTTCGGTGCTATATGACACTATGACAGGCTTTGGGGAGTCAGAGGGTGAGTTACCCACCATTGGATTCCAATGTCTGAGTCATTGTCATTTCAAACAATTCATAGAAATCTCCTCCCAACTCAGTAAAGCCAATGGGGGCACATTTTATGGAGAGCTTAAGACTGTCTTTGAAGGCCTTTTTTTATCCGCTCCTGGATTGGTGACTATTTGGGAACTAAGAAAACAGGACCCAGAAGATTCAGTGGAAACATTGTTTAGAAGATTTCTCTGCCATCTTAATGTCTCACAGATACACAGCCCAGGTCTCACTATGGTACAGGAATGTGGTCACGATGACTCAGCTGTATACTTGCTGATTTGTGGAGGTCTTTGTTGTTAACATTTTCAATGCTGTCATTTATAGATGCCTTTGCTGGTACAGATTATCAACTGTTATATCTCCTCATTTATATTGGAGCACATGGCTGACCAAGTGTGGGTTGTTATATGCGTGTTGTTTTGCCAGCATTCAAGGAGGGTTAAATCAAGGACAGATAATAAGTGGCTTGAAAATTTGATGCACAGTGGTCAATGACACTTTCTAAATAATTTGACTGCTCCACAAGCCTGATCTGCTTTTTATGCACCTTCACATTTAAAGCACACACTGTGGGAAACAGATCTTGTTCCAACAAAAATTGGATTTATTCAAACTTTGTTGTGAGTTCAAATGGCCCTGCTAGATTTTGGTTTCTCACATTTTTGAATCACATCCCACCCACCTTCCCCTTGTGTGAACATGGGACTTGTTAGAAATGGGGCAGAGTTTCCACATCAAGGATGCTGGCATCTTTTTGGTTGTGGTCTCCATCAGTTTGTTAAAATCTGGGCCTTTGAGACAGAGTTTTGTGGGTGTAAGTCCCACCCAGAAGAAGTGGCAGCTAGTGACCTCCTTGTTATGGCACAATGGCTAGCACTGCTGCTTCATAGCATCAGGAACCTGGGTTCGATTCTAGCCTTGTGTGGAACTTACACATTCTTCCCATGTCTTCATAGGCTTCCACTGGGTGTTTCGGTTTCCTCCGACTGTCGAAAGATGTATAAGTTGTGTGGCTTGACCATGCTAAATTACCCTGCAGTGTCTGGTGACACACAGACTAGATTGATTAGCCATCAGAAATGTAGGGAGGTGGATCTGGATGGGAGGCTCTTTGGTGGGTTGGTGTAGACTTGATGGGCAAATGGGCTGCTTCCACACTGTAGGGATTCTACATCTGCAGGTGCATAGACACATTCACATTGCTTACATGGTGAAAATCAGGGACATTAGCTACTGCCTGGCCAACAGTGTTCTTCATTCAACAGCACTATAAACAAATGAACTGGTCATCTATCTAAATGCAGTAAATTGGTTTCCATAGTTAGCTGAAAAATAACTGGCCATGCTCTTCAATTAATAATGACATTTTGAAGTTGTGATAAAATGCCATACATATTCACGCATTTAAGTCATAAATTAAAAGCAGGAAAGTGGATTTGTCTATATCAGAACAGGCATAATTTGGAGGTGTAGAGAACAGCTGAGAAGGTTATCTCAGATTACAACGAAATCTTGATCAGATGGGCTGAGAAGTGGCAGAGAGAGTTTAATTTAGATAAATGTGAGGTGCTGCATTTTGGGTAAGCAAATCTTAGCAGGACTTATACATTTAATGGTAAGGTCCTAGGGAGTGTTGCTGAACAAAGAGACCTTAGAGTGCAGGTTCATAGCTCTTTGAAAGTGGAGTCGCAAGTAGATAGGATAGTGAAGAAGGCGTTTGGTATGCTTTCCTTTATTGGTCAGAGCATTGAGTTCAGGAATTGGGAGGTCATGTTGCGGCTGTACAGGACATTGGTTAGGCCACTGTTGGAATATTGCATGCAATTCTGGTCTCCTTCCTATCGGAAAGATGTTGTGAAACTTGAAAGGGTTCAGAAAAGATTCACAAGTATGTTGTCTGGGTTTAAGATTTGAGCTATAGGGAGAGGTTGAATAGACTAAGGCTGTTTTCCCTGGAGTGTTGGAGGCTGAGCGGTGACCTTATAGAGGTTTACAAAATCATGAGGGCCAAGGATAGGATAAATAGACAAAGTTTTTTCCCTGGGGTGGGGGAGTCCAGAACTAGAGGGCATAGGTTTAGGGTGAGGGAGGAAGATATAAAAGAGGGCGGTACGTGTATGGTATGAGATGTCAGAGGAGGTAGTGGAGGATGGTACAATTGAAACATTTAAGACACATTTGGATGGGTATATGAATAGGAAGGGTTTGGAAGGATATGGACCGGGTGCTGGCAGGTGGGGCTAGATTGGGTTGGGATATCTGGTTGGCATGGACGGGTTGGACCGAAGGGTCTGTTTCCATGCTGTACATCTCTATAACTCTATGAATAGCAGACTGGACTTGATGGGCTGAGTGGCCTACTCATGCTTCAATGTCGAAGGGCCTATTGGTCTAAGTTTTTTCTCTTTTGCCCATTTGTCACAGTGAGAAACTTTCAACTGTGAAGTGGTATTTGAATTCACTTCAGAAAACTATTTCTTCTGGGTAAAGGTTAAATGAAACTTGCTGGCATTGGTTTTAAATGAAAATAGATCAGATGTTAAAATGTTTCCATGAAGACACATAGGTATAATAGATTGAAATTATACTACAGAATAATATTATTAGTGAATGTATTTATTCATTCTATGTAATTTATATATCTGAATAAAATCTTAAACTGGCAAATATGAATCTTCAATATGAATGTGATCATATGTTTGTTATTAATATGTCATAAGTTCATCCAGTAACATGCAATAAAGTCAGAGCTTAACTAGAGACTGTTAAATGTTAACCAGTATAAACTCTGGAGCTGATTCACCACAAATATTGCATGTCCCTTGGAAACACTAACATTTATATACTGTGGCTTTTCAGAACAAAATTAGCTTTATTCATTATATCCATGAGAATCAATCAAATAATTATTTCCAATTTATATTATGAAAGAAAAGGGGAAATTCTGGGCTTTAAGTGGACAATAATCTCTAAGCCAAATTAACAGAGATACAGAGAAATGAATTGCGGCTGTGAAATTCTCTGTTTTTGCCTGCAATAAATCAGATAAGAAAGAATTAGACCCACAAAGTCACAGAACCATTGCATTGCAGAACGAAGCACATTCTGAAAATGTTTATAACATTTTGTTAATTTGAGACATAATTGGCATCTGTCATGATGGTGTTAAAGGTCTAACAATCAATTATTCATGAACTATTAATTAACTCTGCGGATTTGTTTGTTTAAAACAGTAAAGCACATTATTATCTAAGAAAAACATCTTCAGCAAAACCAATTCATTTCTGTGTTTAAAGTTTGCAATCCCAGAGAAAACTTACAGTCAGGCAGAGTTCAACATTATATGCATACACAACAGGTATGCATATAAAAGTAAACTTTCTTAAAGGTGAATTATACATTTCCTTCCTTTTGGAAAGAAAGTTTGATTATTTATATTTACAAGTGAGCCTATGTGTCTGTATAGAATATAGACAACTTGCCGATACATTCAGAAATAATGATAGTGACTTTCTTTGGGGGTGCTATTGATTGCTACAGCATTGATGTCTGTCATTCTTGTTTGTGTTAAAGAGAGTGGTGCTGGAAAAACACATATGGCCAGGCAGCGTCCGAGGAGCAGGAGAATTGACGTTTTGGGCATAAGCCCTTCCCACTTTCGCCATTCTTGTTTGCGTTGTCAGATTTTTTCTTTCTTCGAATGCTGTTGCTTTTTAAGAATTTGCTTATCCTGATGCAGTAGAGCCAAATTATATTCTAGATTTACGGCTGACTGATATCATTCCTCAAGCTGTTTTGAGTGATTCAAATCTTCTCGGCATTTACTGTTTAATTGCTCTAGATCTTCTATTTTTTTTGCAATTTCTGATTATATATCTTGGATATTTCTAATTCTTTCAAGTTTATGGACTTCTATTGGTCCAGTATATTTTCTCCTTCATAATCTGCTGTAATAACTATTCAGCTGTTTGAACATTTTAAAAATTTTCCTTGATGACTGGATCCCTTCTACTTATGATAAAACCAGAATAAATAGGAACAGATGTAGGCCATTCGGTCCCTCAAGCCCGCTCTGCCATCCAGTAGCATCACAGCTGATCCAACATTCCTCATGTCCTTTCTCCTGCCTTTTCCCAAAGCGCCTTGATTCCTCGGCTGATTGAGCATCTATCTATCTCAATCCTAAATATAGACAAGGACTCTAGTTTCTCAGCTCTCTGTGAATTGAATTGAATTGGATTGAACTTATTGTCACGTGTACCGAGGCACAATGAAAAGCTTTGCCTTGCGAGCAATGCAGACAGATCACAGAGTTAAGTAATATAGATAGTGAATAATAGCTAGAAAGCAGCAAAAACAAAAAACATAGGTTTGTGAGTGTTAAGAGTTTGTGAGTCCATTCAGTATTCTAACAGTAGTGCAGAAACTGTTTCAACACCGGCTGGTGTGTATGTTCAGGCTTCTGTACCTTCTCCCCGATGGTAGAGGTTGTAGAAAAGCATTGCCAGAGTGGGATGATCTTTGAGAATGCTGGCGGCCTTTCCTTGACAGTGGGCCTGGTAGATGGATTCTATAGACGGGAAGTTGGCCTTTGTGATTGTCCGGGCCAAGTTCACCACTCTCTGTAACCATCTCCAATCTTGAATGGTACAGTTGCCATACCAGGTAGTGATACATCCAGACAGAATGCTCTCGATGGCACACCTATAAATCTTGGCAAGGGTATTCACAAGGAGTTCCAAAAACTCACAGACCTCAGGGAGCAGAAGTTTCTCCCCATCTCAGTCTTAAATTGGCCCCATTATTCTGACACTATGCCCTCTAGTCCTAGATTTCCCATGAAGGAAGACCTCCTCTCAGCATTTACCCTGTCAAGCCCATGAACAATCACGTATGTTTTAATAAGATCACCTCTCATTCTTCTAAACTCCAGTGAGCAGAGTCCCAGCCTGTTTAATCTTTGCTCATAAGACAGTCCCTCCGGGAACAGTCATTCCAGTGAACCTTCTCTGAACTACCCCCGATGAAATGAAAACCTTTCTTAGATAAAGAGACCAACAGTGCTCTCATTACTGCAGATGTGGTCTCACCAACACCTTGTACAGTTGCAGTAAGATTTTCTATTATTTTAATCCAGCTCCCTTGAAATGAGAGTCAAGAGTGTGGTGCTGGAAAAGCACAGCAGGTCAGGCAGCATCTGATGAGCTGGAGCATAAGCCATTCATCAGGAATGAGGCTGTGAACTCCCAGCCTCATTCCTGATGAAGGGCTTATGGCTGAAACATCGATTTTCCTGCACCTTGGATGCTGCCTGACCTGCTGTGCTTTTCCAGCACCACACCCTCAATTCATCAATGTGAGCTGAGTCGATATCTCCTAAATGCTTTATCATTTTTGAGACAATATTCTGAAAGTTGATTTAACCAGAAATGGAAGCTTAGACTTTTCCTATTGAATTCTTGTTTACTCTCCACAGCCGACAACTGAGATCTCAGCTCCTCTTAACTCAGAAGAAAATGAGGTACTCAGTTTTTCTTCCACTTTCTATTCTGCAAGTGTTTCTTGAATAGTCTTCTGCAGTTTATGGCCATGTCTTTAGATATTTGACTGAGTCCGTGGATCGTACCCAGTGTGAAATCATACTTTGTTGGTGTATTTGCAATTGCTGGCTCAGTAGTGTCTACAGTACATAACTTCTGCAATGTTTAGTCAGCCAGAAGTCAGGATAATAAGGACAAAATTTGCTTTTCTCACATTTAATTCAGAATGGCAGCAGATGTATTAGTCTTGGGGAAGTGAGGGGTAAAAACCTGCACAAAGCAGGCAGTTGAGCTAACAAGATTTGAATCTCCATAACTATTGTCTGAGATATCAACTTTGACTAAAACAATTTATTTAATTTTTTTCTTGACAACAACTCTGCAATAAAAGAAGGATTTGCAAGCTGCCTTCTGCCACTAAGCCCATATACCAGGCTGAAATTCTTCAATGCATAAGGCCTGGTTGTAGCTACATGGTATTTCCCTGCTCAAAAGTGAATATGGAGGGCAGGAAATGCTGCTTATTGGGGACGAGAGGTGCGTTGCTCCCTATTGTATTGACAACTGTAATGACATCAACAAACAGCAAAGACTATTTGATTTAAGGATCTGTGCTTCTCGTAAAGTCAACATGACTTTAATCATCAAGAAGGTCAATAATGCTGGTTTGCTCTTTTAGAATCTGGTTAACTGCTTGATGTTTATTTGTGTGTTTTATCACAGGGGAACATCTACTATCTAAAGAGCAGATTTGGTGACAGGGTTAAGATTTCCTGAATGGCTGCCTTGAAGATAAAGATGATTCAAACTAAACAATGACCACTGCGTTCAGATAAAACACATTCTTGGATTATGCCATCACATTTGCCTTCTTTTAAGGAACGCAAAAGTATTGAACCCTGCCTGACATAGTTTTAAATTTTAATTAAATCAAGTTATAAACTATGAATATCCAGTAGATCTGGTCAATAAAAGAAAACATGTACATTGGATAAAAATAATTAACTTTGAAGTATGTAGTGGACAAAAAAAATGTGTATTATCACCCATCAAGCTATTTAACCTTGATGATCTCTTCATTTAAAACTACATCAGAAAATAATCAAGTGCCTATACTAGTTAATACTTAAGTAGCATTTCAGAAATCTGAATTGATTTTAAAATGATCCTTTCTGAATCTGGGATAATTATGCATATTTGGCATTTTTTACATTAACTAAGTGAGATAACTGATTCGTTATTCTTCTGCTGCTCTGTCTATTTTTGCAAAAAACTGTAACAGTCACATCTGTTGAGCTGTAACAAACCCTTCCTTAACACAATTCATCTCAAAAGATATTGGCTTTTTCCTCCTATTCCTCTTGCCTCTGTAAAGTCAGGTAAATACTGGACATTGACAAGAAATTTAATGATAAAACGTGAATGACAAGCAAACTGAAAGTTCTGTGGTGTTTCCCCCTCTGTATATACAGAGTTATACTCCATCTCCAGTTGGATCCCAAGTGTACTCACTGATGTAAATATGAAGGTAGTGGGAGATGATGAGTCTGTTTGAAAGAAAATCTTAAAGAAACCTAACCACTACATAATCAGATATTCTGGCTGGAATGGATGCATCCACAGCATTATAAAATGTATTGGGACAATTACAAACCACCTGTTACTTCTCCTGTTGGCAAGACAAGAAGCTCTGGGAGAGAATTAATGTCATTGTCAATATCTTCTTACACATCAGCACATGGAAAAGTAAATGAATGTGGATGCATATAATTTATCACTTGCAGAGATTCAAAGCAGGTGAGCTCAAACACTCCCTGGTTTGATGTGCACTGCAAGATATTCTCCTTTTTCCTGATTTAACAATAAATCAGGTGTAATTCTGAAGTAAGTGCTCGAACATCAGCAGTTGCTTTTGATACTGTGTTTTTTACACTACCTTTGAGTGGAGGCATATTATGTCTGGCTAGGATGGAAATGGAGGGGACGATTTTCAATGGAGCTGACAAACCTGAAGGCTCCTTTACACGGTGGGGTAGGGCGTTTCCTATAACCTACTAGTCATTATCGGGATAGATTCCAGTGGTCCCTTCAAAAACTGACGTAAGACGCTAATATGTTTTAGGAGAAAGTGAGGACTGCCGATGCTGGAGATCAAAGTTGAAACTTTATTGCTGGAACAGCACAGCAGGTCAGGCAGCATCCAGGGAACAGGAGATTCGACGTTTCGGGCACAGGCCCTTCTTCAGGAATCAGCAGAGAGGGCCTGTCAGGAGAAGATAAAAGGTAGGGAGGAGGGACTTGGAGGAGGGGCGTTGGAAATGTGATAGGTGGAAAGAGGTCAAGGTGAAGGTGATAGGTCGGAGTAGGGTGGAGGCGGAGAGGACAAGAAGAAGACTGCAGGTCAGGAAGGCGGCCCGCCGCATCTGCTCCCAGGAGGACCAGTTCAAAATACGTACAACACAGATGGCCTCCTTCTTCAAGGACCGCAATTTCCCCCCCGACGTGGTCGACGGTGCCCCCCACCGCATCTCCTCCACTCCCCGCTCCTCCGCCCTTGAGCCCCGCCCCTCCAACCGCCACCAGGACAGAACCCCACTGGTCCTCACCTACCACCCCACCAATCTCCATGTACAGCGCATCATCCGCCGTCACTTCCGCCACCTCCAAACAGACCCAGCACCAAGGATATATTTCCCTCCCCTCCCCTATCAGCTGTCCGTAGAGACCACTCCCTCCGCGACTCCCTTGTCAGATCCACACCCCCCACCGACCCAACCACCACTCCCGGCACCTTCCCTTGCAACCGCAGGAGGTGCAACACTTGCGCCCACACCTCCCCCCTCACTCCTCTCCAAGGCCCAAAAGGAAACTCCCATATCCGCCACAGATTCACCTGCACCTCCACCCACACC
>NC_057712.1:5998297-6004915 GCF_004010195.1 Chiloscyllium plagiosum | reverse complement strand
GGAATGAGGTGTAGCTGGGAGTGGAATACGTGGATGGAGGTGGGGGTGAAGGTGATAGGTTGGAATGGATAGGTGGAAATGAAGATTGACAAAGGGACAGTCCTGAGGATGGTGCTGAGCTGGAGGTTAGGAAGTGTGGTAAGGTGGGGGAGGGGAAATGAGGAATAATTGTTGAGGTCCACATTGATGCCCTGAGGTTGAAGGGTTCAAAGGCAGAAGATGAGGCAATCTTCCTCCAGGTGTCAGGTGGTGAGGGCATGGCAAAGGAGGAGGCCCAGGACCTGCATGTCCTCTGCACAGTGGGAGGGGGAGTTGAAATGTTCAGCCAAGGGGCGGTGGGATTGATTGGTGCGGGTGTCCTGGAGATGTTCCCTAAAGCGCCCTACGACCATAAGACCATAAGACATAGGTGTGGAAGTAAGGCCATTCGGCCCATCGTGTCCACTCCGCCATTCAATCATGGCTGATGCGCATTTCAGCTCCACTTACCAGCGTTCTCCCCGTAGCCCTTAATTCCTCTAGACAACAAGAATCTATCAATCTCGGCCTTGAAGACATTTAGCTTCCCGGCTTCCACTGCACTCCGTGGCAATGAATTCCACAGGCCCACTCTCTGGCTGAAGAAATGTCTCTGCATTTCTGTTCTGAAATGACCCCCTCTAATTCTAAGGCTGTGTCCACGGGTCCTAGTCTCCTCGTTTAACTGAAACAATTTCCTAGCATCCACCTTTTCCAAGCCATGTATTATTTTGTACGTCTCTATTAAGTCTCCCCTTAATCTTCTAAGCTCCAACGAATACAATCCCAGTATCCTCAGCCGTTCCTCATATGTTAGATCTGTCATTCCAGGGATCATCCGTGTGAATCTCCGTTGGACACGTTCCAGTGCCAGTATGTCCTTCCTGAGGTGTGGGGACCAAAATTGGACACAGTACTCCAAATGGGGCCTAACCAGAGCTTTATAAAGTCTCAGTAGCACAACGGTGCTTTTATATTCCAACCCTCTTGAGATCAGAGACAACATTGCATTCGCTTTCTTAATCATGGACTCAACCTGCATGTTTACCTTTAGAGAATCCTCGACTAGCACTCCCAGATCCCTTTGTGCTTTGGCTTTATTAATTTTCTCACCATTTAGAAAGTAGTCTATGCTTTTATTCTTTTTGCCAAAGTGCAAGACCTCGCACTTGCTCACGTTAAAGTACGTCCCCACTTTTATATTGAAGTACTCTCAAAATAAATGCTAGCATTGCATTTACATTCCTAACTACTGACTCAAGCTGCAAGTCAACATTAAGAGAGTCCTGGGCTAGGATTCCCAAGTCCCTTTGCCCTTCAGATTTCTGAATTTTCTCCCCAATTATAAAATAGTCCATGTCTCTATTCTTCCCACCAAAGTGCATGACCTCCTTGCCCACCCTCCTAACCTGTCCAAATCCTTCTGCAGCCTCCCCACTTTCTCAATACTGCCTGCCCCCCCACCTATCTTTGTATCATCTGACAGGTTTTTGCCCACTCACTCACATATCCCTCTTTGTGTCACCCCCACCACATGTCTTCCTACCTGGTTTTGTGTCAACACAAACTTATCTACAGTACATTCACCTTCCTTATCCCAGTCATTCATATATCTTGTACATAATTGTGACCCCAGAACTGATCCTTGTGACTCTCCACTAGTTGCAGGTTACAATCCGGAAAATACTCTCCTTATCCCAATTCTCTGTCTTCTATTAGTTAGCCAATCCTTTATCCATGCTACAATTTATGCCTGGAGCCAGGGGAAGTGAGTGAGATCCTGAATGAGTATTTCACATCTGTATCCACAAAGGAGTAAGACGTAGATGAGGGTAAGATCAGGGAGAGGTATTCTGGAGTTCTACAGCATATTGATATTGAGGAGGAGGAGCTGTTGGGTATTTTGAAAATATTTAAGGTTGTTAAGTCCCCCGGGTCTGATGGGATCTATTCCCGGATACTGAAGGAGGCAAGCGAGGAGATTGCTGTGACCTTGAGAGAGATCTTTGTATCCTTTTTATCGACAGGCAAGGTCCCAGATATTGTTCCTAGGCCAGTGACCCTTACACTAGTGCTAGGCAAATTACTGGAGAAGAGTCTGAGAGACAGGATTTCCTCACATTTGGAACAGCAAGGGTTTATTAGGAATAGTCAGCAGGGCTTTGTGCAGGGGAGGTCTTGTCTCTCAAATTTGATTGAGTTTTTTGAGGAAATGGAGTCGATAGTTGGTGAGGGGAGGGTTGAGGATGTTGTCTACATAGGCTTCACTAAAGCACTTTATTGCTGGAACAGCACAGCAGGTCAGGCAGCATCTAGGGAACAGAAGATTCGACGTTTCGGGCACATGCCCTTCTTCAGGAATGAGCAGAGAGTGTTCAGCAGGAGAAGATAAAAGGTAGGGAGGAGGGACTTGGAGGAGGGGCGTTGGAAATGTGATAGGTGGAAAGAGGTCAAGGTGAGGGTGATAGGTCGGAGTAGGATGGAGGCGGGGAGGTCAAGAAGAAGACTGCAGGTCAGGAAGGCGTTGCCGGGCTGGAGGGATTCGGCTGAGACAAGTTGGGGGGAGGGGGGATGAAGAAACTGGTGAAGTCCAAGTTCATTGCCTGTGGTTGGAGGGTTCCCAGTCGGAAGATAAGTCGCTCCTCCTCCGACCGTCGGGTTGTTGTGGTTTGGCGGTGGATGAGTCCAATGACCTGCATATCCTCGGTGGAGTGGGAGGGGGAGTTGCGGAGCGATTCAGAGAGCACCTCTGGGCCAACCCAATCACCCTGTAGCACAGCATTTCCACTCCCCCTCCCACTCCACCGAGGATATGCAGGTCATTGGACTCATCCACCGCCAAACCACAACAACGCGACGGTCGGAGGAGGAGCGTCTTATCTTCCGACTGGGAACCCTCCAACCACAGGGGATGAACTTGGACTTCACCAGTTTCTTCATCCCCCCTCCCCTTGTCTCAGCCGAATCCCTCCAGCCCGGCTCCGCCTTCCTGACCTGCAGTCTTCTTGTTGACCTCTCCGCCTCCATCCTACTCCGACCTATCACCCTCACCTTGACCTCTTTCCACCTATCACATTTCCAACGCCCCTCCTCCAAGTCCCTCCTCCCTACCTTTTATCTTCTCCTGCTGAACACTCTCTGCTCATTCCTGAAGAAGGGCCTGTGCCCGAAACGTCGAATCTCCTGTTCCCTGGATGCTGCCTGACCTGCTGTGCTGTTCCAGCAATAAAGTTTCAACCCTAATATGTTTTAACAAGGCTGCTGAATATTTCAGATCAGAATGCTAATGCTCTTACTGAGGCCAGCTTGAAAAAAATTAAAGAGCACTTTGTTCATTTTTAAAAACCTGACAGCTAACTTTCTGCATGAAGGTCACAGTTTTAAATTATCACCAGGCTTCCAGTTTCCAATGATCAAATTTAGAGTCTATTTGCATCATTAATTTTGTTCATAGATCCTCCTTGTTAATTAGTCATTCTCTTTACAATTCCTTGGGTGACAAGGATGGTGTTGTATCTTGTTAAAGTTTGAATGGATTTTCTTTTCAAAGTCAGGTGTGCCAAAGTCAATGGGTTATGAAAACTGTCCTGACTTTCACTCTGCATTTGCTAAATCAACTGTGCAATCATAACTGAGTTCAAACCATTGTCAATTATAAATTTCATTACATCAAAACTATATCAGGTACTTGCTGAAGTATTTGTTGTGTGCTAGATATTCAAAAACAGTTATCTTTAGCTGCAATTGTTAGGTTGAATAACTAAAGAATGCATAGTTCTGGGGATTTGACAGGGGTCTGAGAGATGTGGGCTATGTGTGGAGATGTGCAACAGAATCAGATGAGAGGGCACCCCCAGTGAGGCCCATCTCCAAGCTGGGAGCATCTCGTTCCATCTTTGACTTTTTTTTTACAAGCAGCATGACAAAACTTTCACTCAGTAGTGAAGATTCACTAATTGGCTGTGATTAAAACTTGTTAAATGCCTTGTTGATGGCCCAACTCCCCTCATAAATGCTCGACTTTCTGTCTTAGAAAACTTGTTAAACAAGCTAGATGTCGAGAAGACATAAAATAGAAACTGGTGTGAATATGTGATGACTTCACCTTGTTTTGTAATGCCAAAGGACCTCCATGTTGAACTCTTAGCACCAACATCGCAAGGGACACTCCATGGGCTCTGGGCACAAAGATCCCACAATCACACCAATTGTCATCCGACATGTCCCAGACTCTAAAAGAACCCTCATGGCATACCTTTGATCCACTAACAGGGCATTTCTGCCCTTCATTGCTGCACCCCATGATGCCCCAGTAACTCTCATTGTAATACTGCAGCAAGGACGTTGCGTGCTCAGGGACAGTCACCTGGTTTGTGGATTGAACCATGCTGTATGTCCAGACTGTTCATTTACTTTCTGATCACACTCTCACTCTGAATGTTGCTCACAGCATCTCTACTTTGCCTTCCCTCTGACCCTTGGAAGTTCAGGGCAGGGAAGGTCAACTTGCCTCAGGCAAGAAAAGCTTCAGTGGATCACTCCTCTGAAACCCCAGACTCAACCACCTCCACATCAGAGTACATTCCTCTGCCCAGCTGCAGAACTAGGGAATGAACTAAGGCATGGTGAGAACCTCCTATATAAGCTATGAGTATGGGGAGCAATGCGTATGACACCTTTGGCCGTCCTGGATGAAGATCTCTCATGTTTAGATCCCAATGTGCACAAGTGTGTAGCTACCAAACAGTTGTCCAGTAGTGGCTATGTCAGTGAGGTGTTACTTCTAGGAGGGGGTTAATGCTATCCAGTAGTCAGGGTTATGTACCTTGAAGAGCTAGAGACTTATATTATTTGGGTTTGAAACGCCCTATGAATAGTCAGTGCTGCAGCCCCTTTCCTAGTTCTCATCACATCATCAGGTTTCCACAACTCCCCTACCAACCTGTCGACTTGTGCCTGCACTGCCTACCATGGCCAATAACAACCACCTCCCATGATCCCCAATACCGTTCCTCACATGCTCTGTATAAGCTGAAATTCAACCTGTCCCTGGCTCCTCCTCTGTTTCTCCTGCTAACCTCAACTTTCCTCATCCCTTTTGGCAGTGAGCCCCCTCTTGCAACCTTATAAACAGTCAATGCACACAGCCAAGAGTTTGTCCCAGACCTCTGAAAGACTTGAACAAGACGGACTCAAGACATGACTCCCCACCACCCTACCCACCCCCCAGTCAGCTGTCTTGGCAGTTCTCTGACTGATGAGCTGACATTCCCCTGACTGCTGGTGCTGTCCCTACAGGACTGACTGAACCCTTGACCAAAGTCACATTGATCACCTGACTTTGGCCAAGCCTCTGGATGGTCTTTGGTTTGTGCCCGTAATCAATCTTCCTGACTGGACTGAGCTCTGGCTCCCACCCACAATCTGACATGGCCATTTGGGTAAATAACAGAGTGTTTACCACACAAGCAGCTTGCACGTACTGTGGGTGTGACATTGATGTCTCAGCATTTATAATGGGACTTCCCCACCCCCTCCAGGCAGACCACTGCCAACAATCAGCATTACTGAGTGTCTACACAGTACAACATGTCACCTACTCTTGGGAAATAAGGCAGAGCAGGTGACTGAGGTGTCAGTGGGGGAGCATTTTGGGGCCAGCAACCATAATTCTATTAGATTTAAAATAGTGATGGAAAAGGATAGACCAGATCTAAAAGTTGAAGTTCGAAATTGGAGAAAGGCCTATTTCGACGGTATTAGGCAAGAACTTTCGAAAGCTGATTGGGGGCAGATGTTCGCAGGTAAAGGAACGGCTGGCAAATGGGAAGCCTTCAGAAATGAGATAACAAGAATCCAGAGAAAATATATTCCTGTTAAGATGAAAGGAAAAGCTGGTAGCTATAGGGAATGATGGATGACTGAAGAAATTGAGGTTTGGGTAAGAAAAAGAAGGAAGCATATGTCAGGTATAGACAGGATAGATCGAGTGAATCCTTAAAAGATTATAAAGGAAGTAGGAGTATACTTAAGAGGGAAATCAGGAGGACAAAAAGGGGACATGAGATAGCTTTGGCAAATAGAATTAAGGAGAATCCAAAGGGTTTTTACAAATACATTAAGGACAAAAGGGTAACGAGGGAGAGAATAGAGCTGAAAATGTGTTGCTGGAAAAGCGCAGAAGGTCAGGCAGCATCCAAGGAGCAGGAGAATCGACGTTTTGGGCATGAGCCCTTCTTCAGGAATAGAGCCCATCAAAGATCAGCAAGGCGGCCTTTGTGTGGAGCCACAGAAAATAGGGGAGATACTAAATGAGTATTTTGCATCAGTATTTACTGTGGAAAAGGATATGGAAGATATAGACTGTAGGGAAATAGATGGGGACATCTTGCAAAATGTCCAGATTACAGAGGAGGAAGTTCTGGATGATTTGAAATGGGTAAAGGTGGATAAATCCCCAGGACCTGATCAGGTGTACCCGAGAAGTCTGTGGGAAGCTAGAGAAGTGATTGCTGGGCCTCTTGCTGATATATTTGTATCATCGATAGTCAAAGGTGAAGTGCCAGAAGACTGGAGGTTGGCAAACGTGGTGCCACTGTT
>NC_057712.1:5980634-5997992 GCF_004010195.1 Chiloscyllium plagiosum | reverse complement strand
GACAGTGAAGAGGGTTACCTCAGATTACAACAGGATCTGGAGCAGATGGGCAAATGGGCTGAGAAGTGGCAGATGGAGCTTAATTCAGATAAATGTGAGGTGCTGCATTTTGGGAAAGCAAATCTTAGCAGGACTTATACCCTTAATGGTAAGGTTCTAGGAAATGTTGCTGAACAGAAGAGACCTTGGAGTGCAGGTTCACAGCTCCTTGAAAGTGAAGTTGCAGGTAGATAGGATAATGAAGAAGGCATTTGGTATGCTTTCCTGTATTGGTCAGAGTACTGAGCACAGGAGTGGGAGGTCATGTTGCAGCTGTACAGGACATTGGTTAGGCCACTGTTGGAATATTGTGTGCAATTCTGGTCTCCTTCCTATTGGAAAGATGCTGTGAAACTTGAAAGGGTTCAGAAAAGATTTACAAGGATATTGCCAGGGTTGGAGGATTTGAGGGGCTGAACAGGCTGAGGTTGTGTTCCCTGGATCGTCGGAGGCTGAGGGGTGACCTTATAGAGGTTTACTCATTTATGAGGGGCATGAATAGGGTAAATAGGCAAAGACTTTTTCCTGGGGTCAGGGAGTCCAGAACTAGAGGGCATAGGTTTAGGGTGAGAGGGTAAAGATATAAAAGAGACCTATGGGGCAACCTTTTCAGACAGAGGGTGGTACGTGTATGCAATGAGCTGCCAGAGGAAGTGGTGGAGGCTGGTAAAATTGCAACATTTAAGAGGCATTTGAATGGGTATATGAATAGGAAGGGTTTGGAGGGATATGGGCCTGGTGCTGGCAGGTGGGACAAGATTGGGTTGGGATATCTAGTCGGAATGGATGGGTTTGACCAAAGGGTCTGTTTCCATGCTGTACATCTCTATGACTCAATGACTCTATGACTGGTAGCCTTTGGTTGTGGCTGAAGTACCAATGTGTTAACATGGCAAATCAAGGCAAGGCAGGGCTGCTGTGAGCATGCATTTAGCTGCTGCAACAGCAAGTGAGCATGCTAAGACACAGCCAGTCCCATTCATGAGCTGCCTTTCTGTCCCTGGGCTCAAAGTATCCTTGCAGCAACTTTCCAACTCTGCAATGCAAAGTCTGTGCATTCTGTAAGCAGATCAGAGAGGTACCATGATGGCCATGGAGGCTGGCAAATGTCTGATGCTATGGACAGAGGATGCATGTGGATGGTGGGTGGGTATTGCACCCGACATGCTGTTTGGTGCTGAGGCTGCTGACAGTCAGCGGTGAGCTGTAGTCACCAGATACTTACCCTGACTTCCATGTCAACTCTTCATGATGTCTAGCTTGATTAGCGTGTTTGGTAAGATACGGGACTGAATACTAATAAGATGGGTTACGATGTTAATGAGGAGTTTAATAAGCTATAATTGCTTCAGCTGGTAACTCATCATTGCCTAGTGAGAAACTCCTAGTGGAGGCAATGGCCTAGTGGTGTTATCACTAGACTGTTAATCCAGGGACCCAGCTAATGTTCTAGGTGCCTGGCTTTGAATCCTGCTACAGCAGATGATGTAACTTGAACTTAGTAAGAGTCTGATGATGACTGTGAATCCATTGTTGGAAAAACCCACCTGGTTTATTAAATTCCTTTAAGGAAGGAAACTGCCATCCTTTCCTGCTCTGGCCTATGCATGACCCCAGACCCACAGCAATGTTGTTAACTCTTAACTGCCCAATGGGCAATGAATGATGGCTGGGCTAGTGGCTCACTCAGTCAATGAATTAAAAAAAAAATCACCTCACTGCTTGGCAAATGGATCAAAGATGGCATGAGATTCTCTTGACATTGAGATATCTTTTTCAGACTCTTTGTGCTTTTCTGTCAGAAATCTTGTCACAGTCCACGGGCTCCTGTAAGATTCTGCCCATGGTTCTTCATAATAATACGACCTAAAGTTTTTTGGATTATTCCAATTTATTTGGAATGATTATTGCTGAAGCAGACAATGTTATTTTCATGGCAATACTGGATATTGGTTCTCCTTCTCACGCCCTTTCAAGATGTTTGAATAACATGTGACATCCCACTGAAACACTTGGGATCGTTAGGCTGGAAATTTCTTCATCGTTTGTTTAGCTTGGCTGCCTGTTCTAAGAGTCTGTTCAGAAAATAATTCATTACATGATGCTCAATACACACGCCAATGTTTATCATTCCCCAGTTGTTGAATATTCTCTCTGCTCTTATTGACAAGTCAGTAACCAGATTGGTGTAACATGTTTGTAATAGGGTAAATCAAATCTAAAAGGGCAATCTCATCAGAATGGTAATGCACAAGTAACGCTTGGATGTTTAGGCTGTGTGATTATTTATGGCTCTAGTTCAACTTTTGAACATGTGCGCTCTGCAAAACAGAACTGATAATGGAAAATACCATGTTTTGAAATTTTAAAGGATGTGGATAATTAGTGCAAATTAAAGTTGGGTGGGGGTCACATTTCTTAAAATCTTTAGAAAAGCTCAAAAGACATTCAGCTCAGTGGTGATCATTGTAATTGCTGATCATGGAGAGGGCTAAATAAATGACAATCAATATTCAATGCTAAATTACTGAATATAGACTCCCAAGTAATGGGAAAGAGTGTATCATGGTCCAAATCCATCGAAATTCAAAATCATTTTTTGAAAAGCCCTAAAAGTGAGGGGCTTTGAGTACCTGAATACAGATTTTGGAAGAAATCAGAGCATTGATTAAAAAGGGTAAAGAAGTCTTAAAATGGTCTAGTAGAAATTGCTTAAGCCGTTCATTTCCAGCCTGGTGAAGAACAGAGTAGTATTAGATGTAGTTCTGGGAAATAAAATTGGGCAAATGAGGTGATTTTTCATTAAGGGAATGCTTACAGGAAAAGCTGAAAGTCCATTTTTCACAACTGGAAACTGTACTTACATTTCATGCTCTGGAACTCCCTCTTAAAGTCCGTCATTTTCTTGACCATCTTGTTCTGCTTTAAGGTCTTGTACAAAAGCCTTTGATCCAGTCTTTTTAGTCACCTCATTCTGGATTGTCTGGGTTAGCCTGATCTGACTGCCTACAGTGGATACAACAAACAGACTAACAAGGTCAACAGGGAAAGTGGAAAACAGATCGATAATGTTTGTATATTCAATATTGAGTTACTAATATTAATATGACACAGCATTAAGATACAGGAGATTCTCATTTGCAACTTGCAAGATAAAGAACTTACGCTCAGTGACAGGATCTTAACACAGTTTGTGTACAATAACAGAATTTATGGACATGATAATGTTTATACTTACATAATGAAGTAATATTTGACAGTCTGTACACTTAACTACATTGTGTAAAATTATTATTAACGTTATGGGCTGTGTTTTTAATAAAAGACATCATTCAGTATTCTCGTTATGAATATTTTTTGATTGGATCTCTTTTTCCATGACACAGTGAGTTGATGTAATGACTAAAGCTGACACTAATTGCTTGCTCTGTGCCTCCTATCAGCTGAGGCAAATTGACTTGTTCCTGTCACTAATGGCACCTTTGCTGAGATGACACTATATATATCAAAGTCACTGGCACAAGCAATGCATAATACTCTTCACTGCTGATGAAGTAAACTGTCACAGGCTCTCATGATATGGCTAAATGTGAAAGCAACAAAGCATCTTCAATCAACAGGAGTGTAGTGCTAAGTCAAAAATTTAAATCACACATATAACATATAATGATTTGTTAAAAATCTGTATTCATTTGTAGTTTGGTATTCCCAAAATACAAAAATCAATTAACCTACATAACGTGAGACAACAGATGCCACCAAGACAGGTTAATTGTCCAGATTAAAATGAGGCAAAACACCCTACTTCAAATTAAATTCTGTGAAATTACAGATACTGTTTATTTGTGAATTTCAGAGTCGTTAGATTAATGTTTTATTGCACAGTTGAAACAATGAAAATTTAATTGTTTAGATTTAATCATGTCTAGCAATACGTGTGAGTAATATATGTGTAAATCAATAATGAAAAATATAAATGTGTGTTTCAGTCTTACATTAAGTTTAATTGAAATATGTATAGTGACAATAGCAGACTTCAAAACACGGACTTATGAACTGGGCAAACATGAGGCAGGTCAGTTTAAGGCAAGAAGTGTGAAGTGATACATTTTGGTAGAAAATCTGAGGCGAGGCAATAAGACCTAAATGGTTCCATTTTCAAGGGGATGCAGGAAAAGAGAGATGGGGTGGGTGTGCACACAAATCTTCTCAGGTGATAGTTGAGAAGGTATTTTTAAAGAAATACCTTATGAGCTTTATTATTGGAGGAATGAAAATTCAGAAAGTATCCAGCAATAATCAAAGGCTTGTCTTTAGCTGAGGTGTTGTGTTGATTTCTATGTATTATAGCTTAGCAAGATCATGGAAACGATGCTAAATAGATATACCAGTATGGTTCCGGTGGTAACTGACTTCAGTTATATGAAAACATCAATCAAGCATGCATTATTTTTTGTAGAGCAAAGAAACAAAGGAGCAGAGTTTATAAAGGTGTTCAAAATCATAAATATATTGATAGAGGATATGAGGAGAATACATATTTTTAGTGGCAGAACAGGAGAGAATTAGAACTAATTGGACAGCTTATAAAAGGGGCTAGTACAAATAGGATAGCCGAATGGCCTCCCACCTATGTTCTATTATTGTAGACAAGAAGATTAGAGTGTTAAAATGGACTCTGTTTTCTATGATCCATTTTGTGATCTACTAATGAAGGCCAGTTTCAATTGTATACTCGCTTCCAACAGTATCATGTCTGGCATATCAATTTAATTGTCAAGTTCAATTCTGCAAAATAGGTTTGAGTAGGTGACTTTGGAGGAGAGAGGGGCTAATACCTGACTCAGGTATTAAAAGGGCTGCATTATTGTGAATAATTGAGGGATAAGGAAAACCAATCTTAGATCCTCAGATTGTGACCCTGTGATTTTGGATTCCTTCTGCCTTTTGAAACATCCTTCCTGCATCTAACATTTCTAGCCCTGTTAGAACTGAATAGGTTTCCGTCAGAACTCCCCCTCATTCTTCTGAACTCAAACGAATACGATCCGAACTGATTCAAGCTCCCTTTGTATGTCAGTCCCACCATTTCAGGAATCAGTCCGGTAAACCAGCTAAGGTTTACAATTACAAAGATTGGCACTTGAAAAATAGGAAGCCACATGATCCAGCTATGGGTTTCTGTACAAGAAAGGCAAGCACTGAAGGTGACTCACTATAGAAGATCAAGGTCAGAACTCTCTTCAGCAGATGAACAATTCTTTTTCTGTGAAGTTCAAACAAGACAGATACAGTAAGGGCTAAAGTCAAAACAGGAATATTTTCAAGCTCTCACTGGGAGATCTATTTTATTTGTTCCAGTCATAGGAGCAGCTGAATAGGTCACTTGTTATTGCTTTTTCTTATTTTCACGTTCATGTATTTTCTGCACTCCTGAAGGTTAAAGAGAAAATCCATTTCAGTTCATTCTTTTCAAAACAGTTTTATCCTGGAGGACCTCACTATAAATGTATACCTTTTGTTGGCAAAACTAAGTTGCACATAAACTCTCTAGCTTTTTGTGAGGAATGTTGTGTCTATTTGTTGTGACATTTATTCATATATAGTCATTTCTGTTAAAACTAATGAAAGGCACAGTTTTTATCCAAATTGTTCAGAATCTTAATGGCTTTGAATGATATACAAATAAACATATATTCTATTTGTATTTTATGGGAAAAAATAATGTTCATCACACTCAATTTGCATTTATCACTGCTGATCATGCCACTAGTTATACATCATACTTACATACATCAAATGTCAGTGTGCAGTTAAATTTCATTTATGAAAATTCAGCAAAGTAGCATAACGTCATTGAACTTAAAGAATCAGAATTATCCTTTAGACTATCAAATTCTGTTGCAATGTCATTTTTAAAGAATTTTGTTTGAACTACTTGAAAATGCAAATCACACATCACAATCATGCTGCAGGCAGATAAGATGGCTTGGGATTCTGACATCTCCCAATGTGACTGATAGATTTCTAAGTATAGTTTGGAAAATCTGTGTTCAATGCAGCTTAATCTGTTCCAAAATATTGGAAACCCACATTAGGAAATCTGCTGTTGGGAATAATATAAAATTAGAAAATTATCTCAACTTTTAAAAAGGGTATTGTTAATCCAGAAATGTGGAAATTCACTAAGATTTTTAGACAACTATTTAACCCACGACATTCCATCTGGAAGGACAAGGGCAGCAGATACATCGGAACATTGCCACTTGCAAGTTCTCCTTCAAGATATTTCCATTCTGATTTGGAAATATATTATCATACCTTAATTATCATTGGATCAAAATCCCGGAATTCCCTTTCTGATGACTTTGTGGGTCTATCTACAGGTCATGGACATCAGTGTTCGAGAATGCAGCTCCCTACCACTTTCTCAAGGGGTAATTAGAGTCAAGCAATAAATGCTGGCTAGCCAACAATGCCCAGGTCCCATGAATGAATGATTTTAAAAATTGTGTACTTGAAATTATATTTTGTCAACAATGAGTAGAAGTTTACTATATTCATATTATTGTTTGTTTCAATTGGTAAGAACATCAGTTATAGTGACCAAAAAACCTTTAAATTTATTTAACATTGTCATACTAGTATTTCCTTTTTCAAGGTACACAATGGTTACAAATACAATAATACTGATGAAGACTTTCAACTTATCAAAGGTCTATTTTAATAAACTGTCAATGTTAAAAGTGGGGTTTTCTAGCTCAGTTGGTGAGATGGCTAACAGCGAATCAGAATTATTCCAACTCAATAAGGTTCAGTTCCTGTTCCGACTGAGGAAGACTTGGAGCCTGTCTCCTTATTATACCTTTAGTAGAAAATAAAAGTTAAAAATCACACAACACCAGGTCATAGTCCAACAGGTTTAATTGGAAGCACTAGCTTTCGGAGTGCCACTCCTTCATCAGGTGGTTAGAAAAAATAAGGTACTTAGTCATAGTTCAATGAACAGTTGCAAAGAATCTGCCCTTGTAAATGAAACTGAAGAAGCAATTATTCTTGAAATTCAGATTTCAAATGACTAGTCCATTAAAATAGCTTATTATAACGTGTTTTGCACAAATCTAATTTAGATTATAGTTTGATTGGATTTGATCTGATTTGTTACTGTCACATGTACTGAAGTACAGTGAAAAGTATTTTCTTATATGCTTTAGAGGCAGATTGTAATATACAAATACATCAGGATCAGAACAAAGTGCAGAATATGGTGTTACAGCTTCTGTAGATGCAGAGAGAGCGAGATCAGCATTAACATTTGAGACGTCCATTCAAAAGTCTGATAACAGCGGGGAAGAAGCTGTTCTTGAATCTGTTTGTCCATGTTTTAAAACTTTTATATCAATCAATGCAGCAATGTTATAGAGTCATAGAGAAGTACAGTACAGAAACAAACCTTTCAGTGCAACTCGTCCATGCCAACCAGATATCTCAACCTAATCTAGTCCCATTTGCCAGCAAATTAGCCCATATTCCTCTAAACCCTTCCTATTCATATATTCATGCAGATGCCATTTAAATACTGTAATTGTACCAGACTCCACCACCTCCTCGGGCAACTCATTCCATATACACATCACCCTCTGTGTGAAAAAAATTGCCCCTTAGGTCCACCTGATGGAAGAGGGTGGAAGACAGTATAACCAGGGTGGCAAAGGGCTTTGATTATACTTACTGCTTTCCTGAGGCAGTGGGAAGTATGAATGAAGTCAATGGATGGAAGGCTGTTTTGCGTGATGGACAGGACTGTGTTCAATCCTCTGTAGTCTCCTGTGGTCTTGGGAAGAAGTTGCTATACCAAGCTGTGATGCATCCAGGCAGGATGTTATCTCTGGTGCACCTATAGAAATTTGTAAGAAAGTTTATGGAAATCAACTGTTTAAATCCTCAAGTTATCAGGCTTAAGATGGATTTAACAAGTCTCCCGAGAAAGAGCAGATTAGTTAAGCACCTCTTGAAACAGAATCCTCATCAAATGTGTCTGTTCGATCATTATTCTCAATAGTATATAAATTCAGCTAGCAAATTCAATTTGACCTGGGACTGAAATCATGCAATTGTTGGGCAGGAAAGTTTATTCTTATTCTGCACAGATATAATTGAACTTTTAACTTGCATTAAACTGAGATCTAGAGGATAGAATGAATAGTGTCAAAAAAAAAAGTAGTTTATTCAAAATAACCAGCATGGATTTGTTCAGGAAAAATCATGGCTGAGTAACTTGCTGGAATTTTCGTAGAGATAATGGAGAGTTGATAAGGTGATTTGATTTGATTTATTGTAGTCACGTACCTAAGTACAGTGAAAAGCTTTGTTTAGCAAGTAACAGGGTGCTTAGAAAAGAAAGGCCAATAAGGTTATGACTGCACAGGAGGTGTACGAAGAAAGTTCAATATTATTCAAAGTTAGAGAGTGCATTCAGACGTCTAATAACAGTGCAGAAGCAGCTGATTTTGAATCTGTTGGTGTATGTGTTCAAGCTCCTGTATCTTCTGCCTGACAGAAGGGGTTGGAAGATAGCATTACCAGGATGGGAGGGGTCTTTGATGATGTTGCAGCTTTTCTGCGAAGGGTAAATGGAAAATCCATGGATGGGAGGTTGGCTTCCACGATTCTGTGGAAGTATGGACTGTGTACACAACTTTGATGATGGTTGCTATGATTAAATAGATTTCCAGACTGTGAGGAAAGATATAGGTCATGGAATGAAAGAGGCAATAGCATTGTGGATGCAAAATTGGATGAGATATAAGAAACAGAAAGAAATAGTAGACATTTTTCAGACTGGAGAAAAGTGGAGCTCCTCAGGGCTCGGTATTGAGATGCTTGTTTCTCCTGATGTACGCTCTAGACCCTGTTGTGCAGGGGACAATTTCAAAGTTTCCTAACCGCACAAAACTTGAGAGAATTGTAAACTGTGAGAAAGAGCTGTAGATCTTGAAAAGGACATTGACTATTTGGAAGAGTGACATTTTGGCAGCAGATGAATACAATGTGGAGAAGTGTGAGGCGGTGCATTTTGCTACAATGAACCAATGTAACGTAACGTGTGTTGGTTTAAACGCTGTACAGGAACTGAGAGACCTGGGCACATATGTACATAAATCATGAAAGGTGGCAGGACAGGTAGAGAGAGCTGTTAGTAAAGCATACAATCTTGTAGGCTTTGGTAATAAGGACACAGAGTAAAAGAGCAGAAACTATATTGTACACAAATTAGATCTCAGTATTGTGTACAGCTCTGGGTGCCACACTGTAGGAAGTGTGTGAAAAAAATGTGCAGGGTTATATGAAAATGCAGGAGGTTGGCACTGAGTTAAAATACCCTTTGCAGACAAGGTATGCTGAATGGCTAATGCCTGGACTATAATGATTCAGTGATGCTGTTTAGAACCTGTAGATGATAGCCTTAAGCAGCATTTCACCATGGCTTCCAGTTAAACAGGCACTTGAATGTACACAACATTTGAAAGAAAACCAATGGGCTGAGAGTGCAAATAGAAATGAATAAGCATGATCTGGTATCAATTACAGAAACATGGCTGCAGGAAGACATAAATAAATAATAAATTAATCAATGCAACATAAGGAAATGAAAGGTGAATTGATCAGGTATTTTACATGATTCTTCACAGGATACAAGTAACATTCCAGAAGGAGACGGAAGAGGGTGAAGACCTTATGGGGTTGGTGCCACCAGTGAGACCAAAATAGGTCCCCCATTTGTCAGACTAAATAACTGAGAACACAGCTAAACTTGCTTGACTTTCCTCATGGTGTAGGTCTTAGGTAACACTCTGGCCTCAGTGGGATGAGACTCTGAATGGCTTCCAACACCCAAGGGTGACCAGGCTGGCCAAACATACATAGCAATTGAAACAAAACTGATGAGCTGAGAGCGCAATTAAAAATTAATAAGTATTGAGGCTTCTTCACAGAAGCAGTAATGCAGAGACTCGAAGGAACAGCCCTCCCCACAACCCAACCCAAACTTTGGGTCTGCTATGTGGATCACAAAATGGACCAAATTAGAGGAAGCTATAACATCAACAACATCCTCACTGGCATAAATTTAACAAAAGAGGAGGAGAACAACAGACTCCCCTTCCTAGATGTCACGGTGGAATGAACAGGTAATGGAGAGCTGCAGACCAGTGTCTATAGGAAAGCAACACAAACAGACCAGATACTCAGCCACAGGAACAATCATCCCAACACCCACAAATGGAGCTACGTAAGGACATTATTTAAACAGGCCACAACATACTGCAGCACCCAGGAACTATGAGTGGCAGAAGAAAAATACTATGCAGTTTATTCAAGAATGGCGGGTACCCAATAAACTCAGTCCACTGATTCTTAAACAACAAACCCAAACAAGTAGACACAACACGCCCAGAAACCTGAGCCACAGTACTATACATCAAAGACATCTCCAAGATGACAACCAGACTACTCCAACCCCTTGGCATCATGGTAGCCCACAAACTTACTAACACACTGAAACAGGAACAGATGAACTTAAAGGATCCTATACCAAAAACCAGCAAAACAAATGTCATTTACAAAATCCCATGCAAGGACGGTAATAAACACTACATTGGACAGACAGGCAGAAAACTAGCCACCAGGATATGTGAGCAGCAACTAGCCACAAAAAGACATGACCAGCCAGCACTACTATTGATACACACAGACAAAGAAGGACACCACTTGTACTAGGACAACACATCCTTACTAGGACAACACATCCATCCTAGGACAGGCTAAACAGAGACACGTACGGGAATTCCTAGAGGCCTGGCATTCAAACCGAACTCCATCAATAAACACATCGATTTGGACCTTGTGTACCAAACTCTGAGAAAAAGAACCGGAAATGATATCATCCACCTTAAGAGACTGAGACACATAAATAGAAAGTGGGACATATCACCAGCACTTCACTGGAGGCTCACTGATGTTACCTAGCATGGTGATGAAACGTCTGACAAAAAACCTTCCAGCTCAGTAAGCAAACTTACAACCTGAACAACAAATCTCAAAAATCGTGAATAATTATGATCTTTCTCTGCATCTTTTCGGTAGCTGTAACATGATATTCTGCTTCTGCTCTATTATCTTGATGTCCTTATGTAAGGTATGATTTGACTAGATAGCACGCAAAGCAATATTTTTTACTGTGTCTCAGCACATGTGATGATAATAAATCAAATCAAGTCAAAAGCTTCCATGCCTTCATTACTAGCCAGTGAAGAGCCTCCTGAACTTGTGCAGGCAGCCTTTGAAGACAGCTCAGCAAATAAAAATACAAAATGTACAGGCTGAAAAGCTGAAGACATGGCAAAAATAGCGGGAAGTGTTCGCCAGCCAACATCCATAAAATGGAGGTCAGACCGCATCCGAGCAGCAGGAATGTCAACATTTCGGGCCAAAACCCTTTGTCAGGTTCCGGGCTGAAATATTGTCTTTTCTGCTCCTCAGATGCTGTCTGACCTGCTGTGCCTTCCCAGCTTCACACCTACTGAGTCTGATTCCGGTACCTTCACTCCCTACTGTCTCCTATCAATAAAATGGAAGAGTTATTAGATTCAAAGTACATTCTTAATCAGAACTTTCTTTATCACCCAATTTTCCATTCCAAATTGCCTTTTCTCTTTCTGGATGCAAACTGGGTTAATAATTATATCCAATATCTCTTCTTTGAATTTAACATTTTCAGCATTTATCTGTTTTTATTCACTCTATTTTATGGTAAATTGAGCCAATATGTTGCCACTTACACATGGACATTTATTTCGGTGTAGTCAGCAACCTTTCCACAGTTTCCACACAGTATTTACACCAGACCTGCTCAAAAATATTGAAGATAACCAATTCCAGAACATTTGTTTGTACTCTCTGTTGATGAAAAGTGTAACTTCAAGTACTATATAAAGGTACAAAGATGTGAAGGTGCCAGTGTTGGACTGGGGTGGACAAGGTCAGAAATCACATGGTACCAGGTTATAGTCCAGCAGGGTTATTTGAAATCACAACTGTCTGACACTCTTAATCACCTGCAGAGACTGACTATTCAACTTGTCAACACTCCACTCACACCATTCATATGACATTTAGATCTCTCTGCCCATTGATCTCTGATCTCCAGTATCTGCAGTCCTCGCTTTCTTCCAGTTACCTACAGCACTGCCCTGTCACCAGTACCTGCCTTCAGGCAGTGAAACTAGGCCCAGCACCGACGGAGAGCAGTGTAGAACTTAAAATCCTATTTACTTCCCTCAAGTGAGCTTAACAAACATGTTAATGAACTCAATCAATTCCATTGGGAACTGGTAGCACAGCTTGTGTTGGAGCAGTGCTGATTCAGCCTTTGCTGAAATGGCCAGGGCTGGGGAAACGGATATGCTGATTTGGGCTGGTATGTTCAAAGATTCTGCGTTCTGAAAATTCTACTTGTGCCTGTTAGAAGAAACTTACCAAAGCTTTGCATCATAAAATTATACCCTGGATATCTGCCATATATGTTAATCATAAAAATATAGTCAATCGTCTCAGAAAAACAGAGAACATAGAACATAGAAAAGTACAGCACAGAACAGGCCCTTTGGCCCATGATGTTGTGCCGAGGTTTAATCCTAATGTGAAATATAATAACTTAACCTACGCACCCCTCAATGCACTGCTATCCATGTGCATGTCCAGCAGTCTCTTAAATGTCCCCAATGACTCTGCTTCCACCACCACCTCTGGCAATGCATTCCATACATTCACAACTCTCTGCGTAAAGAACCTACCTCTGACGTCTCCTCTATGCTTTCCTCCTAATATCTTCAAACTATGACTTCTCGTACCAGTCAATCCTGCCCTGGGGAAAAGACTCTGGCTATTGACTCTATTTATTCCACTCATTACCTTGTATACCTCGATCAGGTCTTCTCTCTTCCTCCTTCTCTCCAGAGAGAAAAGTCCGAGCTTATTCAACCTGTTAATGAAAGCCAAAACACCATATGCTTTCTTAACAACCCTATCAACTTGGGTGGAAACTTTGAGGGATCTATGTATTTGCACAGCCAGATCCGTCTGTTCCTCCACACTGCCAAGAATCCTGTCTTTAATCCTAGATTCAGCATTCGAGTTCGACTTTCTAAAATGCATCACTTCACACATTTATCCAGGTTGAACTCCATCTGCCATTTCTCAGCCCAGCTCTGCATCCTGTATATGTTGCGCTGCAGGCTGCAGTAGCCCTCTATACTTTTGAAGACACGTCCAACCTTTGTGTCATCTGCAAATTTACTAACCCACCCCTCAACCTCCTCATCCAAGTCATTTATAAAAACTACAAAGAGCAGAGGCCCAAGAACAGAGGCCCAAGAACAGAGTCCTGCGGAACCCCACTCAACACTGACCTCCAGGCAGAATACTTTCCATCTACAACCACTCTCTGCCTTCTGTCAGCCAGCCAATTCTGAATCGAGATAGCCAAATCTCCCTGTATCCCATACTTCCTGACTTTATGAATGAGCCTACCATGGGGAACCTTATCAAATTCCTTGCTGAAGTCCACATACGCCACATCCACTGCTCGACCATCGACGACCTGTCTTGACACATCTTCAAAGGACTCAATAAGATTTGTGAGGCATGACCTGCCCCTCACAAAGCCATGCTGACTGTCTTTAATTACACTATGCTTTGCCAAATAGTCATAAATCCTAACCTTCAGAATTCTTTCCAAAACATTGCTGACCACAGAGGTGAGACTGAACTGGTCTGTAATTGCCAGGGATTTCCCTATTACCCTTCTTGAAAAGAGGAACAACATTTGCCTCCTTCCAATCCTCTGGTACGACTCCCGTGGAGAGTGAGTAGGCAAATATCCTCACCAGCGGCTTAGCAACCTCCTTTCTCACTTCCTGGAGCAGCCTAGGATAAATCTGGTCTGGCCCTGGGTGCTTCTCAATCTTAATGTTATCCAAAATTTCTAGCACATCAACTTCATCAATCTTGATCTGGTCAAGACTGTATTCCAGCTCCTCTAAGTTTTCATTTACAACAAGTTCACTTTCCTTCGTGAAAACTGAAGCAAAAAACTCATTTAGGGCTTCCCCTCTCTGCTCAGACTCCACGCACAAGTTCCCTCCGCTATCCCTGATCGGCCCTACCTTCTCCCTGATCATTCTCTTATTCCTCACGTATGAGTAAGCATGAACAAGAGGCAGGAATAGGCTATATTTGCCTTCATCCCTGCTTCATTATGTAATAAGGTCACGGCTGATTTGATTGTAACCTCAGATCCACATTCTCAACTATTGCTGACAGTCTTCCACCCCTTATTTACCAAGAAGCTATCCCCCTAAACCTTCAAACATTCAAATACTGCCTCCAACAAGACAGTTAGAAAATTCTAAAATATAAAGGCATCCAAAAATACTCAGCCCCGTCTCACCTCATCCACTTAATATTGTCTGGGAGTTCACTGCTTTTCACTTTCTGATTCATCATTGTACAGGAGTTTTACGGAATGATATGACAGATTGCTCAGGCCATTGAACATTTATAATCTGCATTCATCCTGCACGATGTCTATCTCACAATTTGGTACAAATCTGACTCAGCTTTCGTGTAATGAGCTCATTGATGAATCAAAAACATCATTCAGTCAGTGACTTATCCACAAAGCAACTATGTGGCACAATAGAACGCTAAGGTCAGACACTGGGGAGGAATTTTCCTGTCTCTGCAATATTTACTACACTTCAAAAATAAGTCACTGGCTGGGAAGCACTTTGAGACATCTAGCGGTCATGAGAACCTGCCATATTAGAGCAAAACTTTCTTTTCTTTCTGAAGTAATAGCTGAGAATGATCAACATGTGTCTGTTTCTGCTGTAGTCCTTAAAAAAAGACTTGAGCTGGGAAGGAGCTTCCCTTCTAATTTAGTGATCAAAGGCAGGGCAAACTAGAGGAACCTTGATTATCCGAATATCAATTGTCCAAATATCGGATTATCCGAAGGAGATCTTGAGGTTCCCATAGAAACACCGAATCAAAGGTGTGTTTCCAACAATGATCATGTCTTTGGCTTACAGTGATTAAAAGTGAATTTGGCTTACTGAAATGCTGCCGAGAACAGTCCTGGACTGATGGGAGCCCAAGCACCATGTCTCTCTTTCTCTCTCTCTCCTCCCACACCTTCCCTGGAGTTCTACAGAGAGGTGTACCCTAAAACCCCACTTCCCCACATAACCTCTCCGACATTGTCCTGTATAGGGCAACGATGGAATCTGTCAAAAGGTCGCAGTAAAACGTTGTGAGTGTGGCTGTGTGTGTGTAGATGGATATTTTGAAAGAGAGATACAAACCCAATGGTGATGAGGTCAGAAACGCTTGTCGCTATGAGAGACAGCCTTTTCAGCGTGGCTACCTGATGTGTGAGACAGATTCGTGTCTCTGTGGAAGAAAACATGTCAAAGTCTCTTGTCTTTTCAACATCTGCATTCTCATATGCCAATATGTCAAACCTTTCTCTCTACCTGACAATTTCAGGTTTATCATGAAGACTTCTTATTAGACTTTTTCCAACGACTTGGGTTATAAAAGATTACAGAAAATAATAATTTATTTCAAGTTCTGTCTATATTTAGATTGTTTAATTTTATAAGACGATAACTTTGGACATACTTTGGAACATTTTTTTAACAAACATTTCTTGAAAACCAAGTGTTTTTAGCTAAAAGCAGGATCTCTTTGCAGGATATCTTTGGTGTGGGTTTTATGCCTGTCAACGAGTTTGTTGTTGTTTGAACAGTATTGTAGGTGCAGCTGGGTTTGGTGTCCAGGCTGCTGAAGGAAGCTTCTCAGCTCAGCTCTCCTATTTCTGAAAAAAAACCAAACCTTGTTTCACATTCAGTGTGTTGCCTGAAACACCGATTAAGATGTTCTTGTGAGAAGCTTCCTGCACAACTGCATCGATGAAGATTTCAGAGACAACTGCATGTGCCTAGCGATCTGACCATGTCAGGATTCTAGACCAATAATCATGGGGACATTTCACAATTTGCTCTTTTTTGCTTTCAAGGAAGTGTGTGTGTGTTTGTGTGTCTGTGTTTGTGTGTCTGTGTTGAGTGTGTGTGTATGTGTGTCTTGTGTATGTAAGTATGTGTGCGTGCCCATGTGCATGCATGTGTTCTTTGAATAAGTTGTTTTATAATACATCAAATATGTGTGTTCATTAGAGAAACCTGATTAATGTATCTTTTTATTTAAACCTAATATAAATGGAATAATTTCATGACCATATTGGGAAATGGGTAAGCATTTACATTTATGTTGGGACCAGCAGAGTAATGGAACTAAAGAGAGAGAGAGAGAATGTGCATTTCTCTAATCTCGGTCTGGATATATTACAAGCAGGAATACATGAGAATTGGAAGTAGAGCCTTCTATTTCAAAGATTTCTCTCAGCATAAGGAGAAGGGCCTTCAGTAATGGGTGAACAACAGTAAAGTATCTATGGGCCAGGCACGTACTGGTGCAACCAGAGGCTGTTGACAGCTTTTTGCTTTGTTTAGTGTACCTCAATTGCCCCAAGGATGATATTGAGAGGCGGTCATTAGGGGCGGCTAAGCGGGTGTTAAATAGGTTGTTTGTACAAAAACTGCTTTCACGCACAAGTGCAACAATAACTGGCATTTATGTCATGTATTAATGGAGTAAAGCATCATATAGTGTTCATCCACTTCCCTTAGCATCCACGGCACCAGATGTAACTCCTCCCTTATTAGACGCAACTGCAGAGTTCTCATCATCACTGAGAGACTAATGAAAATGGTTAGTCAGAATGCTGTGTGAATTAAGGAGCAAGATACATCCCAGTGACCTGAGACATCTTCCATTGGGTGCAGTTATTGCAGTTTTTCCTTGCTGAGAAGGTTGAAGCAGGAAAACCTGCTGTATATAGACCACCAGAAGTCGAAATTATACTCAATAATGTACTGGGGCATTATACACAATTGGACAGCAGCTGGTCAATCTCTGCCTGATTATAGGGTGGGAGCCAGTGAAATAACAGAGACATTCACAACTGTCCTGTACCTGACAACCACCATCCACACATCAGAGCAACCCATCCACCATCCATTCCTCATCACTCACCAGAGCAACCCATCCACCATCCACGCCTCATCACTCACCAGAGCAACCCATCCACCATCTGCTCCTCATCACCCACCACCAAAACAACCCATCCACCATCCA